>NC_056727.1:974404427-974590930 GCF_019279795.1 Protopterus annectens | reverse complement strand
TTGAGGTCACATGTATGTATATGGATTTGCCCCACAGCTACCTTACATGTGTAATGCACATACAGTTGTCATTGTGATATGTCATACACTATAAAAATCAAAACCCACTCCATATTGGCTAACCGTGTCACACACCTGGAGCACAGACACATTCAGCAAGTGCAAGATTCAAACTCTTTTCTAACTACATTATGATACTACAGCAGTACGCATTTACATGACATGCTAGACACATTACTAGGACTTCATCTTACCACAGGTATATTTGTAGGATGGTGGCATCAACGGACTTGACAAAGATGAGTATACCATTTTTAAGGTGTTTGAGTAGTCTCCAAAAAGGTTGCTCCTCCCCAGGGAAACACACATACAGTTGGCAAGTGCAGGATTCAAACCCCTACCTACATTATGATACTACAGCAGTACGCATTTACACAATGTGCTATACACATTACTGGGATCTTATCTTTCCACAGGTATATTTGTAGGATGGTGACATCATTGGACTTGATAAAGATGAGTATACCACTTTTAAGGTGTTTGAGTAGTCTCCAAAAAGGTTGCTTCTCCCCAGGGAGACACACACAGTTGGCAAGTGCTGTGTCCTAAGCCAAACTAAGTACGTCTTTACACTTCAGCAAGCAATATGGAGTCACAGGGTGCAATACAGACATTACTTGCTGACTGTTTGCACAAAGGTTTTTTTTCACATTTGCTAACCTCAGCAGGCTTATCATACTAGGTGTATTGTGAGTGTATTGTATGCATAGGCCATGACCATATCATATATGGGTTGATGCACCACATGCTGGCACACACAGGGTCAAGCCTTGAGTAGCATCTTACCTTCACCTACATGATACTGCAATATAACAGAAAGATGATAAACTTCAACAATTGGCTGAGCTTCTGGTGTCATTCAAAGGGGACCCAGTTTCTGTCTGCCTGTGATGACATGATAGACATGCCTTGTTGCTTCACTACAGATGGTTTGCACCTGTCACCCCCATACTTCTGAATATTGGCCAAGGCTAGTGCTGTCCCCATATTACCTTTTTTAGGCAAGGCTCAAAGGTTCATAGGTTCATAGGTAGGTACTAGTCTATCGGCCCTGGGGCCTATACAAGGCCAGCCAAAAAGGTTCCCTGGCCTTTGCCACCCAAGAAATTTATTTGCCTGTGCCACTGTCATGCAGAGACACAGAAATGATCCCCAGGGTGAATTTCCTATTTCCCCTCCAATAATCAAGATTTTCCTTGAAGAGTGCTAATGAGGAGCTTTGTTTGATATAGATAGGTAGTTTACTCTGGAGTATGTGAAGTCTGTGGGACAGGAATCTATCCCTCCATGTTCTGTTTATTGTGGTGACAAGGTTTAGGTCCCTAGAGCATGTAGGTTCATAGGTTCATAGGTAGGTACTAGGCTATCTGCCCAAGGGCATTTATAAGCCTAGCCAGAATGTGTTGGCTTTCGCCTCCCTTTTAAATTAGTTTCCTGGGCCTTTGTCTAGCAGGGCCACTGAAGTGATCCCAGGGGTAAATTTACAATTTCCCATCCACTCATCAAGATTCCTCTTGAAGAGAGTCTGCAAGGGGCTCTGCCTAATATCAACTGGGATTCTATTCCAGAGTGAGGGAAGTCTCTGGGACAGGAATCTATCCCTCCAGCATGTCCCGTTTATTGCTTTGCTGAGGTTTAATTCACTGGAGCGTGTAGCTCTAAGAGATTTGTTTTTCTTGAGGTGGAGCATGTCCATTAATTCCAGGTTGGACATGGCCTTATACGTCAAGCATAGATCACATCTGAGCAGGCAGTAAGCAACCGAGTAGAGCTGGAGTTTCTTTAGTTGGGCTGCATAGGGCATCTCTTCGAGGCCCATAATCCTCTTGGTGAAGTACTTCTGTGCTCTTACCAGCTGTTGCATGTGCCAATTACGGTACATACCAAATGGGGCATTGTACTCTATTATGGGCCTAATGAGTGATGAGTAGAGGGGCACGATGACCTCTCTTGATCTAGAGGTGAACCCTTTCGTGATTAGGTGGGCTACATAGAAGGAATAACTAACCACTTTGCCAATGTGATTATCAAAGGAGAGGTTACTATCTACCTGGGTCCCCAGGTCCCTAATTACATTTTCCATACCTAGTGGATTACCACCTTTGTGGTAATTTGTGGGCACTTTGTTTTTTCCAAAGGGGATGACTATGCATTTTTTGCCATTCAGCTTGAGGCAATGGTTTTGACACCAGGTATCTGTCTCTGTAAGACCTTTCTGGAGGATGTCTGTGTCAGCCAGAGAGTTGATTATGGCCCCCAGTTTACAGTCATCTGGGAACTTGGTCAGCCATAGTCCTCCCATGCTTGCCTGTACCTCAGAGATGTATATACTGAACAGGGGGGGTCCCAGGACCGAGAGCTGTGGGATCCCCCTTGTGACTGGTTTAGAATCGGACATGGCACCTGCAACTCTGGCCATGTGTGTTCTATCTGTGAGCCAGTTGGCCACCCATCTCATGACATAGGGGTTAATGTTCAAGCTGGTAAGCTTGTCTATGATGCCAGAGTGGGGAATGGTGTCAAAGGCCTTAGTGAGGTCCAGGTAGGCTGTGTGGACTACCTTCCCTTCATCTATGGCCTTGGTAATTGTTTCAAAGAAGTCAACCAGGTTTAGGAGGCAGGATCTGCCTTTAACAAAGCCAAATTGGGTAGGGTCCAATATCTGGAGGTTCCCAATGTTTCTGTTTATGAGTTCCATGATAATTCACTCCATAGCTTTCCAGACCAGGCTGGTCAGGCTTATAGGGCGATAGTTCCCAGGTTCTGTTGTGGCACCAACTTTGTGGAGCAGGATGACTGCTGCTGTACACCATTCTTTGGGTATATAGCCTGTGGTAAGGTTGAGTCTGAACAGTGAATGTAGGTGAGGGTTTAGTTCCTTTTGGAGCTCGTGTAAGACGCAGCCTGGGACACCATCCAGTCCCATTGATGCTGTGTTCTTAGCTTTGGAGAGGGCTGTTTTTACCTGCATGTCCATGAAGTCTGGGGCTCTGCATTCTTCTGGGATGGACACGGGCCCTTTTGGGGGTGAGGGGGGTGAAGTTTGCACTGAACTTGTCCACCAGGATGTTGGCAATGTCAGTTGCTTCAGTGTATTTTTTGCCATTTTGCAGTAGCTGAAAGCATATCTGAGAGTTGCCACCTAAATGTTTGATATAGCTAAAGAAGGCTTTGTGGTTATCTTTAGATTCCTTGGCAATTTTTCTTTAGAAACTGGACTTGGATTATTTTATGAGCGATCATAGTTTCTTGCTAATAATGATCAGTGATGCCTTTCCTTTTTGGAATTTTTCTCTATCATGTATTAGTTTCCTCCTTCTGTTGTATAGCTTATTTATGGGCAAGGACCACCAGATTGGTTTCTTCTTTTTGGAGGAGTGAGTCTTGATTTTAATTGGGATGGCTCAATCCATGCATCCCTGTAGATGCTCATAGAATGCACTTGTAAAGGATTCTGCAGATTGGATAGCATTATCCTGTAGCAAGGGGGCTTTGAAACCTTCCACTTCAGTCTTGAGAAGTGTGAAGTTTGCTTTTGAAAAGATTTTCACAGTGGTTTTGTTGACTGGGGGGTGTCGGGATGTGGATGTCCAGTGTGATTACTTCATGATTTGATATTACCAGCGAGGGGTTGACCTCTGGTGTGGAACACTGATCCCCCATGTTGGTGATGATCATGTCCAGTATGCTGTCACCTCTAGTGGGCGTAGTGACCATCTGTTTCAGGCTGTTTGAGTTTATAAACTCTAGGAAGCATTGGGCAAAGGACTTTGTACTTGAGTAATTCTCCCAGTCAATGTTTGTGTAGTTGAAATCTCCTTATATCATGGTGTTTGGTAGGACCTTTATATTTCCCAGTGTTCTCAGGAATACTGAGTGAGGGTCATGAGACAAGGTATGTGATCTATAGCAGGCTGCGATCTGATAAGCAGCTTTGCCCAATGTTAGTTGCACTTGCATGGTCGCCAAGGCCCTGTGCTGTGCCACTAACCTGGAGGTGTGCGTATCCTTTATGAAAATGGATACACCCCCTCCTTTAGTATTTCAGTCTGGGTTTTGGGGCCGACGCTCGGAGGGATTGGGATTTCTTTAAGTGGAGCATGTCCAACAGCTCTGTGTTTGACAGAGATCACCTCTGAGTAGGCGATATGCGACAGAGTAAAGCTGTAGTGTTTTGAGACAGTCTGTGTATGGCATGTATTTGAGGCCACTAATCCTCTTTGTGAGGTATTTCTGCAGGCTTTCCAGTTGTTGTAGATGTCTTGCGAGGTACATAGCAAAAGGGGCATTGTACTCTATAATGGATCTAATGAGTGATAAGTAGAGGGGAACAATGACCTCTTTTATTCTGCATGAGACACCTTTTGTGATGAGGTGTGCCCCGTAGAAGGATTTCCTGACTACTGTGGCAATGTGATTATCAAAGGAGAGTCTACTGTCCACCTGTGTCCCAAGGTATCTTATCACACTTTCGGTGTTAGGTATTCTACCACCTATGTTGTAGTTCATGGGTACAGTGTTTTTACCAAAGTGGATGATAATGCACTTTTTGGCATTGAGCTTGAGGCCATGGCTTTGACACCAGGCATCTGTCTCAGTAAGGCCCTTTTGTAGGATGTCCACATCATTAGTAGTCTCGATTATGGCTCCTAGTTTGCAGTCATCTGGGAACTTCATTAGCCAGAGACCTTCCATGTTAATCTGTACTTCAGGGAAGTAGATACCAAACAGGACAGGACCCAGGACTGAACCCTGTGGTACTCCACTTGTCACTGCTCCAAAGTTGGACTTGGAGTCTGCTACTTTCACAGTGTGGGTTGTGTCAGTCAGCCAGTTGGCAACCCATCTTGTGACATAGGGATTTATACCTAGTTTAGTGGGTTTATCCATAATTCCAGAGTGGGGGATGGTGTTGAAAACCGTGGCAAGATCTAGATAGGCTGTGTGAACCACCTTACCCTTGTCTACGGCTTTGTTGACTGCTTCAAAGAAGTCTATCAGGTTTAGGAGACATGATCTGACTTTTACAAACCCAAAATGGTTGTGGTCCAGAGTTTGGAGGTTACCAATGTCTTTGTTTATAAGTTCCATGATGATACATTCCATGGCCTTGCAGTCCAGGCTCATCAGGCTAATGGGGCGCTAGTTCACGGGGTCCGTGGTGGCTCCCCCCTTGTGTAGTGGGATAACCGTCGCTGTGCACCATTCAGCAGGCACAAAGCCTGAGGTGAGGCTATTATTGATCATGGTATGTAGGTGTGGTGCCAGTTCGTTCTGTGGTTAGTGTAGAACGCAGCCTGGGATGTAATCTGGTCCCATGGATGCTGTGTTCCTGGCTTTGAAGAGTGTTTTTTACCTGTGCAGACATGATGACAGCAACTTTGTATTCTTTCAGTATAGAGATGTGCTCTTTCATGGGTGAGAGGGGGGTAAAGTTAGCACTGATCCTATCTGCCAGGCTGTTGACTATATCATTTGGGTCTGTATATTTCGTGCCATTGTGCTGTAACTCAGAGCAGATCTGAGTGTTGCCATTGAGATTCTTGACATAACTATAGAATGCTTTGTGGTTGCCTTTAGAATCAGTGTTGACTTTGTTTTCCTAACTAGCTTTGGAGGATTTTATCAGGAATTGCAGCTTCTTCCTGAGGCTGACCAGGGAGCTCCTCCACTCATGGGATTTTACCCTCTTTTGCAACAGTTTCTTCCTTCTGTTGTGCAGTTTGTTTATGGCAGGGGACCACCAGATTGGCTTCCTTTTCTTGGAGGATAGCGTCTTGGTTCTGTTTGGGATAGCATGATGCATACACTCATGTAAGTGCTTATAAAGTGCAATTGTGAAGGATTCAGTAGTCTTAACAGTATTGTCCATCTGCATGGGTGTCCTGAAGTTCAGCACTTCTGTCTTAAGAAGCATGAAGTTGGCTTTGGAGACATTTTTTAACATGGTTTCCTTAATGGGGGGTGGGTCCAGAATGTGGATATGTAGGGTAATTAGCTTATGGTCAGATGGGACCAATGAGCCGTTGACTTCAGGTGTGTCACTCAGGACAAACCAAACCCCATAACCAACACAAATAACCACAAAGTTAGCTAAATGCTACTCATTGCCAGAAGTCTCAGCCTCCAGATGCACACACTTGAGGCACATCTCAGTATGGAGAATATTGATATCTGTGCAGTAACAGAAACCTAGTTCAAGGCTCCAGAGACCAGGGAGCTCCTCCACTCATGGGATTTTACCCTCTTTTGCAACAGTTTCTTCCTTCTGTTGTGCAGTTTGTTTATGGCAGGGGACCACCAGATTGGCTTCCTTTTCTTGGAGGATAGCGTCTTGGTTCTGTTTGGGATAGCATGATGCATACACTCATGTAAGTGCTTATAAAGTGCAATTGTGAAGGATTCAGTAGTCTTAACAGTATTGTCCATCTGCATGGGTGTCCTGAAGTTCAGCACTTCTGTCTTAAGAAGCATGAAGTTGGCTTTGGAGACATTTTTAACATGGTTTCCTTAATGGGGGGTGGGTCCAGAATGTGGATATGTAGGGTAATTAGCTTATGGTCAGATGGGACCAATGAGCCGTTGACTTCAGGTGTGTCACTCAGGACAAACCAAACCCCATAACCAACACAAATAACCACAAAGTTAGCTAAATGCTACTCATTGCCAGAAGTCTCAGCCTCCAGATGCACACACTCGAGGCACATCTCAGTATGGAGAATATTGATATCTGTGCAGTAACAGAAACCTAGTTCAAGGCTCCAGAGAGCACACCAGCACTACCAGGATACTACTCATTCCATACCTTCCGGCATCAGAACCTGGATCATAGCACATAGGGCGGGGATGTATCCATATTCATCAAGGATACCTACATCTCTCTCTAGATCCTCTCTACAGGATATGTACCCATAGAATGTTGCACAGCAACATTCTTTGCACTCCACAGGGGTGGGGCCACAAAATCCCCTTGGCATTCATGCTCTATGAGCCTGACAAGTCTGCTCTTTAAGGCAATGGAGCCAATCATAATGGAAGTCAACAATAAAGAGATTGTGAACCTTCACACAGTTGAGCACACCCAGTTTGGCTTCATCATATGCGGATCACTCCTCCTGAACTGGGTGGATTTCTTTGAGACCATTACCCAGGCTACAGATGATTGAAATGAGCTCAACAGAGCCTACCTATACCTCATTACAGCCTTTGACACCATTTCCCAGTCAGGTTACATAGATGAACTCACCAACCCGGGCATGAATCCATACAACACAAGATGGATTGCAAACTGGCTCACAGATAGATTCCACAAACTAAGAGTTGCTGGCTACATGTCAGACTCTACACCGGTAACAACTGGTGGCCCCCAGGGTTCAGTCCTGGGGTCCCTCCTGTTTGGTATAGGCTTCTCAAATGTACATGCCAACACAGGAGGGTTGTGGTTGACTAAGTTTGCTGGGAACTGTAAAGTGTTTGCCATAATAAATTCCCCGGATGACACAAATATTCCCCAGAAGGGACTCTATGAGACAGATGTGTGGTGTCAGAATCATGGCCTCACGCTCAATGTGGAGGAATGCATAGTGATCCCCTTTGGTGAAAACAAAGTACACACAAACTACCACATAGGTGTTACCCCCTTAAAACTGACAAGGTAATAAGGGATCTGGGGACACAAGTAGATAGTCATCTTTCTTTGACAACCATTTTGCCAAAGTGATTGGGGAATCCTATGTGGCCCACCTAATCAACAAAGGGTTTGCATCAGGATCCAAAGAGATAGCGGTGGCCCTCTACTGTAAAGTCATCAGACCCATCGTTGAGTACAATGCACCATTTTGGATGTACTCGACTATGCATATCCAGCAGCTGTAGAGACCACAGAGGTATCTCACCAAGAGGATTACTGGCCTCAAACAATTGTGTTATGCAACACAACTGGTAAAACTAAATCTTTTCTTCGTTGCATACCGCCTACTCAGAGGCACACTCTGCCTAACATACAGAGCGATGTCCAACACATAACTGCTGAGCATGCTCCATCTACAGATAACAAAATTGAGTCGCCCTACACACTCCAGGGATATGAACCTCATCACAACAATGAATACAACATGCTGCTGGGATAGAGTACCATCCCAGACACTTGCCTTACTGTGGAACAGAGTCCCAATGTACATCAGATAGAGCCTCTTGCTGACACTCTTCAATAGGAACCTTGATGAGTGGATGGGAAACAGACAATTCATGCCAGGCATCACATCAGCAGCCCCACTAGAAAGGGGCTTAGGGTACTAACTATTAGAACAAGGGCTTGGGAGACTACCCAATGGGGTGGTGAAAGCTGCACAATTTGCCTAGGCTAACATATGCCTTATTGAAGATAGGTTCATAGGTATGTAGTAGACTATGTGACAGGTACATGTCTACAGATAGTAGATATGTACTTCATTGTACTGTCATGTTGTACAGCAGGCACATGGACCACATACACTGTAATGCTTACAGATACTGGTGGCTGTTATGTACACTAGGTGAGATGTGCACCTCATGTCTTTTGTGCCATTGGGATGTGTGCTGGGTGGGACAGTCCTGGATGGCTCCCTGTCATGGTCACCCTCTTACACACATCTCTGCCCATCCATCTTTGGCTTATTATACTGTGTTCCCCCTACACACACACACATATATATATATATATATATATATATATATATATATATATATATATATATATATATAGGTACATAGGTAAGTAATAGGCTATCTGCCTGAAGGCATATATTAGTATGGCCAGAGTGTGCAGCTATCACCACCCATGGAGTTAGTTCCGTAGGCCTCTGTCTAGTAGAGCTGATGAAGTGATCCATGGTGTGACAGTTCAGTTTCACATACATTCATCAAGGCTCCTCTGGAAGAGTGTCAGTGTGGGACTCAGCTTAATGTAGGTTGGGAGGGAGCCTGTTCCAAAGAAAGGGAAGTCTGTGAGTTATTAATGTAGCCTGCCAATATGTTCTATTTATTGTTGTGATGATGATATCCCTAGAGCATGTAGTACAGTGAGCTTGGAGTTACTTCAGATAGCACATGTACATCCGTTCTGCATTGGACATGGACCTGTCTGTTGGGCAGAGATCACCTCAGTAGACAGTATGCAACAGAGTACAGATTGAGTTAAATTCAGTCTTGTTGTATGGGGCAACTGTTTGAGGCCAGTAATGCTCTTGTTGATGTACTTCAGTGGTCTTTCCAGCTGCTGAAGGTGCCTAGTCAGATTCATCGCAAGTGTGTTGTGGTACTCTATGATGGGTCTGATGACTGATGAGTAGAGGGAACCTCCTTTGACCTACATGCAAAGACCTTGGCAGTTTGTGGGAACATATAGCATAATTTCCTAACCACTTTGTGAATGTGTTTCTGGAAGTAGTGATGACTATCCACGTGTCCATAGATCCCTTATTATTACCTCCATATTTAGGGTGTTGGCACCTATGTGGTATTTATATGACTGTAGCTCGAGCCCATAAGTTTGACACCACATCTCTCTTACTGAGACCCTTTTTAAGGATGTCTCTGTTGTCCCAAACATTGACTATGACAACCTTTTTGCAGTCATCCACAAACCTTACTAAACATAAGCCCTCATGTTTGACTGTATTTCTGAAAAGTATACACCAGACAGGAGGACTGAGCCATGGGGGACAGCAGTTGTTACCAGCTTGAACAGGAGACCACGATTTTTACCTTGTGGGATCTATCTGTGCCCCAGTTAGCAATCCATCAGATGACATACGTGTTTATGCACAGGTTGTTGATTCTGTGGATACGACATGTGTGTGGGATGTTGGAAAAGGGCTTTTCAAGGTCTATGTAGGCCATGTGTAGCTCATTTCATTGATGCATGTCCTGGATGACTGCCTTGAAAACTGTCTGGCAGGTTTAGGAACCATGATCTGCCCCTAACCAAACCAAAATGGGTAGGGTTGAGTGTTTGCAGGCTCTCAATAGCTCTGTTTATGAGTTCCATAATGATGGGCTCCATGGCCTTGCACATCAGGCTTATTAGGCTTATAAGACAATAGTACCCATGGTCTGTTATGCACCAACACTCGAGTGTGCCAAATGTTGCTGTAACCCATTCAACAGTTTCATTTCCTGTACAGACGGTGAGTCTCAACAGACTGTTCAGGTGCAGGGTCTATTTGTTTTGGAGTTCACATATGACACAGCCAGGGAAACCATGTCATCCCATACACTTCTTGTTTTTAGGTTTGGAAAGAGCTGTTTAACCATTCTATATGTGATTTCTGGATTTTCACAATCTCCAAGTATGATAATTGGCCCTTTTGTCAGTGAGAAGGGGGTAAATATGTATGAACCTATCTGACAAGATGTTGGCAATGTCAGTCATGTATATGTATTCATTTACAGTTTGCACTGACTCAGAACATATATGAGTTTACATTGATATTTATGACATAGCGAAAGAAAGCTTCATGGTTCTCTATGGACTCTTTGACCATGGCTTGGATAATGTTAGGACTGCTCATTGTTTCTTGATGATACTGATCAGAGTATTATTGATCTTCTTTGGTTTTTCACTTTCTTTGAACAACTTAAGTACTTGGAGTACATAGTTTGATTATGACAGGTGTCCAATATATTATATGGGTCTGTTTTCATATCAGTGTGTGCACAAGGCAGGATTGATGAATAGTGACAAGTGTCTGGAGTAAGAACTGCAACTGCCAGATATGTGTGGCCCACTGCTGTACTCAGACATGGCCTAAGTGTGTGAGCATGCCCAGTATGACCTTTCAGTATGTTGCTGACTGAAAATTGCTAAATTTAAGTGTGTGAGCATGCCCAGTATTAGCATATATACTATATGTATGTGAAAATCAAGTTGTTTTTTACTTCAGGGCTCACCTTTGTGTTGTACATCGACAGGATCCATGAGTCATTCTACATACAGTGGGACAGCTATTATTTGTACATTTCTACCTGGGGGGCACACCTGATTGTTACTGTGGGTGTAAATAGGATGAAGGGTTCACCTGACACTTATACACATTTGCTAGGCCTGCACTGCTATGTCAGGTATTCCATTTCAGTCTGTATTGTTGCCTATCGTACTGGCTTGAGGCATACCACTGTACTACAGACCTTAGCTTTCAATTACACGCATATTAGTTTGTGACTTCATAGCCTACCCAATCCACATCACACTGCCTGGCCTGCTGTTATCTGTCTGCATAGGCCTGGGGGAGGTTACCCATATGCCTCTTCAGAGGGCATGATACAGCATTTATTTGTGTTTGCGTTTGTCTACATTTGTCCTGCTGGCTGTGACTGTTAGTTATGTTACCCCCCCCCCAACTGGTATGTGTGAGTGAGTTAAGTTGTGTCTGTGCCAGTGAAATTCTGTCATGGCTTAGTGGTTCAGTACTGTGACTATAGTGCACAGTATCCAGAGTTTGAGCCCTGTCACTGCTTTTTATTTTTCTGCTGGGTAGACCAGACTGCTTAAGGAACAGTAAAGCAGGTGTGAGCGTGTTTACCCGACTTTGCTCAACTTTGCCTTATCTTGCCCGACTTTGCCTGACTTTGCCCAACATTGCCCAATATTGCTCAACGTTGAGCTGGTTAGGGCATTGTGCAGCTATGCGCAATTGTATTTAAATATGCTCAGTACTGGTAAAATGTGCTTAGCAGTGCTTTATATTGCTTAAAATAGGGCACTCATGCCTCAGGTGGTGCTGCAGGGCTGCCTATGTCAGATGCACATAGTACACTCCCTATACATGTTTGAAAAAAGGTAGTGTCAAGTTAGGCATCCCTTTTACTGTATGTGCGAGTCAGAGAGAGGTATCATTTCCAGGGTTCCTACTGAGTCAGTGTATGTGCTATGCATTGCCTCTTTGCCAAGGCCAGGGCATACTGGGTACGCCTTCTTCTGCCTACTGGGGCAGGCTCAGGTTGTTCCTTCTCTAAGTCACGCTGTGCCTGTGCAGGCCTTGGCAATGGTGGGGGACTGTTTGGCCCTGCCCCATGCTGTTCCTGCTGCAGCTGTTTTCGCAGGAAGATATTGTGTAGCATGGCACATACCTTGACAATTTGGGTACATGTAGTTGGTGAGTACAGCAAGGCTCCACCAGATGTGTCCAGGCACCGGAACTGTGACTTGAGCATCCCAAACACATGCTCAATAATGTTTCTTGTTTGTGCGTGTGCCTCATTATGGAGTTCTTGTTCGGGTGTGTGTGCATTTCTGATGGGTGTCATCAGCCACGGCTCCACTGCATATCCAGCATCCCCCACTAGGTGACCATCAGGGATGTCCCCATTGGCAAATCTCTGGTACAGCTGCGTCAGATGCCAGATGTGGGAATCGTGATAGCTTCCAGGGCAGCCAGCACACACATTCATTATTATGCCCTGGGCATCGCACACGACCTGGCAGTTGATGGAGAGGAAGCCCTTGTGGTTGATGTAGACCCTACCCCACTCACCGGGTAATGCTTTGATGTGTATTTGCGTGCAGTCTATTGCACCCACTACCTCAGGGTATTCTGCTATTTGGTGGAAAAGACGCATATTGCTGGCCAATGCCTCACGGGAATTGGGGAAATATATGTGCTCACCGACATGTGCTGACACGGCATCCAGGAACTGGTGCAGTACCCTGGATGCTGATGCCTGTGAAATCCTCATCATATCACCAGTTGGTCTCTGGAAGGTACCTGTAGCTAGTATTCTTAGGCCAACACATACCTTGGTATCTGTGTGTGAGGCGTGGCCGGCACAGCTCAACAATTTGCTGCAGGAGGCCTCTGTCCACCCTATAGTGCTCCACTATCTTCAGCTCATGTAGCCCCTGGTAGGTTACCCTGGGTCTGTACACTCTTCTCCTTCTCCTCACTGTGGGTTGCTCAGCAGCATTCACAACATCACCACCCTCAGCACCTTGCACATGTTGGTTTATGATAGGAAGAGCATCCCCTAACATTTTGTCAGACTTTAAAGTTTTTAAGCTTTCCCTCTTTGTATACTGCAGTGTTGCAGATTTCTTTGGAAAAAACAGGGAAAAATGGTGTTTGCAGAGTTTAAAGTGCTGGGCTGGGCTAGTCTGCTGCCTGTATAATTGGCTGATTCTGATATATTTCACCTGGCCGCTCTGCTAGTTCTCCTTGGTTAACTTCCTACTACTTATTTTCCTTCCTTTTCTCTTTCTGTTTCCGCTTGGGGCAACACCGCACAAACAAGCATAAACACGTGCACACGCGCACACGCTGTGTGCCCGTTTGCAAGAAAGTTCAGATATTTTCACAGCGTACACCTTTGGTTTCTGGTTTTCAAAAAGGACAACTGCAGACATGCCTCTTGCAATCCTGAGCAACTCAGGGCAAACACAGGACATTGTACTCCAATAAGCATACAGCCTTTCTGACATACCCCCTCATGATGTCACCTATCTTCTACTCTACTACTTACCTACTCCTACACTTACACGCTTGAGATATGACTCACATGCTCGGGAAAATTGGGATTCACTATCCTTATCCTCATTTGCATAGGATTGCCTGCTAATGCTTGGTTGCATCTCTCACACTGAGCTTCCCCCCTTATCAACCAGTACTCAGTGGCCATGTTGTCTTCAGCCTGCCATTTACCTGCATGGCAGGATAAGCTTTTTAGTGAAAAATGACTATTTCTGGCTATTTTGAAATTATTTTATTGTTTTTTTTAAGTGCCGCACGTTTGCACGGCACTGCGCTATGCTTAAACATCGAAGATCAGGGAAAAAAATTTGGATTTTAATAATTTTAAACATTTAAAAATGCCAATGGCATTATATTTGGCCATTGGCATGCTTCCTCAACTAGATGCATCCTTTATTTGGAGCTGTCATAGCTCCATTTAGCAATTTGCAGAACCGTACTCCGTTACCAACAGAGTACATTTCTGCAAATAACACTACTCTTCCACGGACAGGTTAGTGTTTCCTGGATTGCAAATTTACCTCATTTGCATAGCTTTCAGCAGCAAATGAGGTAATTTGCATACCATGATGCTGTCCATGCAAGAGTAGCTTTAGAAGCTCTCATGCACGCACCTACCGGCTGTTGCTGGATCGCTCGGCAGACATATTGGCTGTCTGACGTCTTACTCTACTCTACAACTCTGTGCAAGCTTTCGTAAATCTGGCCCCTTATCTTTTTCTCTCTTCTTTCTAGTTCTGTACTCCTTCTTTTTTTGTCTTCCATGCAAACAGCTTTCCTCCATCTTCTTGGCCATTCACCCCATATCCTTTTTCCTTAGCAAATCTCTCTCACAAGCTTCCATGTCTCAATCTTCTATCATATTTTAGTAATGCCTTCTCTTGTTCTAAATCCATTTCTTATCTTCGCTCATCCTCTCCTTGACAGGATCCTCTTTAGTTTACTTGGTTTACCTCGTAATCGTGAGTTCCTTCTCCTCTCTTTTCTTCTTCACCCAAAATTGCCTTCACAGTATTCTGTCACTGTCTGACTTTCATCAGTTCTTTCTTTTCTTATGTGCTCTTATCTTAAGTGCTGCCTTCTTCTGTGAACTTACACTGCAACTACAGGCACACAGGCCCCCCACACAAATATTTTAAGTTAGCGTCATATATTAACCTTGAGTAGAGGCACAAAAGGCACATTGTATCTATTTTAGTGTATTCTGTACTGATATGCTAATTAATATGTGCAATTATTTAGTACTATTTTGTTCTGCTATTTTCTCACTCCGCCATATTCTCACCCATACATCTAAACTGAATGATCATTAGCTTGGTGTATCTTTCTTGGTGCCATTTTCTTCTATATGCTTTTTTGTCACTGTGCTTGCTAACCATCAAGTCTCCCCCATCAGCTAGACCCTTCTGTTCCCTCAGTCTGGGTGCTTCCAATTGAGAGGGGCAGCTAGCCAGGGGATGCCATCACACAGGACAGCCTCAGCTGTGGTTTGTGCCTTCACCAATGAGGGCATAATTGCTGTAATCCTAATCCCTCCCCTGAGGGAAGGGAACAATTAACCTCCATCTCCACAGAAACTAATATGCCTTTTCAGTGTGAGTGCACACTCCCATGCACCTACAATGGGAACTACTGAGTTTTGCAGCATGGTGGCTGAACACTTGCCCCTGGATCATTATTTGTGTCACCACCCCTCCTGTGTGTGACTGTGGAACTGGATGTACACCCCTTCTTCCCTGAGGTTAGGTGACCATCCTCCCCATGCTAGCTCCAGCAGTCACCTTCACTGCCAATCAAACTCAAGTCCCCTATTCCGTAGTCAGAGCTTTAACCCTGTACACCAACAGAGCTGGGTTTTCCTTGTGCCAGATTTGAAAAAATATATCAGATCACATACACCCAATTAAAGAAAATTTTTCATCAAACTCTTGCTCATAAATCAGTGTACATATTTTATTAAAGAAAATATACAATAAACAGACTCATACACTTAAATTCTTGCCCCAACCCAAAATTAAACTCTGCGTTGTCATCTCACAAGCAACATTTAATAGTTTCCATAAACCTCATGTTCATTTCACTGTTCATATTATTTCTCTGAGTAAGGATAAGCTGCTTTGACTAGTTTCTTCAGTTCAGGTGACTCGAACTTCTTTCTTATTGGGTCCAGCAGGTGGTTCAGGTCTTGCTCCACAGAGTTCTTCAAGTCTGCTGGATGGACTTTCTGCAGAAATAAGATGGCAGACTACTGTCAAAGAAGATTCCAGGAAACATGAAGGGCAAAATACCACAGACAGTGATTTCTCCTGTCTCACAATACATTTTGTCAAAAAATAAATGAAGGAAATTATTTTTCCATGTTTTAAACTTAATATCTCAAAAAAAACTTGAAGTCAAAAAGTTTTAGTGAATAAATCCTTAAATACCAAATCCAAAGAATTCTATTAGTGACAAGTGAAACATTTTAATAAGAAACTACTGTATCAGTGTATTCTTCCACAAACCAAAAATTTCACATTGTTAACTCATCAGTAACCAGAATGCAGAGATGCCATCCGTACCTCTCTCTCTCTACACACACACACACACACACACACACACATATATATATATATATATATATATATATATATATATGTGTATATATATATATATATATATATATATATATATATATATATATATATATATAAATAACTTACCCGAATTCCATTTTGCCGAGATGACTTCAATGAAACCATAAATTTACGATAACACGAAGTACCAAAGTTCTTTCATCGGGGAACGAACTACTTGGCCACCAGGGTGAACTTTGCCCTTTTCACCTGGGTAGTGCATTCTCAGAGCTGGTATATTTAGTTAGGGGGTATGTGGGTGAAGTCCCCCCACTTGGGTGGGTTTCAATTTTGTGCATTTTATTATTTTACTCTGATGGCCAAGTGGTTGGTTTCCCAGTGAAAGAACCTAGGTGCTTTGTGGTTTCGGAATTTTCAGGTTTCACGGAAGTTGTCTCGGTGGAAATGGATTTGGGTTAGTGGTCTTTCGTTTAATAAACATAGACACATATATGTATATATATATAGGTCTACTTCTCTTAGTCGAAATTACACTTGTTTGAACAAGAGAAGATCGAGATCCACTTTAGCGAAAGTGCACTTAACTGAAAGTGCATTTTCGAGAAACTCACTGTGCCGATCTTGGACTGCATTCTCGCACTTAGTATATATAAGTATGAGGGTCCAGTTCGATAAACAAAAACACATTTTAGCAGAGAGTTAAGCCTGCCTACATCCCCCAAGTGGGGGCTGCACCCCCACCCCACATCCCTACAAGGAAAAGGTGTATTTCCTTGTCCTCACTGTTCTGTGGCTCGGTAAAGTGAGTTTCGCAAAAGTGCACTTCGCTAAAGTGAGTCTCAGTCTTCTCTTGTTTGAACAAGTGTAATTTCGAACAAGGGAAGTAGACCCCGTATGTATATATGTGTATATATATATATATATATATATATATATATATATATATAGAGAGAGAGAGAGAGAGAGAGAGATAGATATATATGTGTGTCTGTGTGTACATCTGTATGTAATTGTGGTTGTTCTTGTTAAATGGTGTCTGCAGATGATGTAAAAAATGTGAACAACTGCAAATGTTATAAGTACAACTGTTGCTTAAATTCACTTTAGTTACAATTATGTATTGCACAGAAAGGATACCTTTATTGTTCAATTAATAGATCTTTAATATACCAATTATGTAATGAAATGATATATACGTCATCAGAGAAGTTGGGCTTTCTTAGAGGGACACTGTGTGCCTGAAACAACATTTCTGGATAGTCTGCTAGAGTACAAAGAATCTTTGTGGACTGTACTTGAGGAAACCTGGACATCTTCTTCCAGATGAATCTAGGGAGGACAGTATTACTTGAAAGCACTTATGTGCACTGGGCATTAATTGCTATCCAGGGAAGGCAATTATTGGCCTTTGTGTGACAGACTGCATTGTTTTGTTTATGAGACTCTGAGCCTTACAAGAATGTACATTTTATGATTTTCTTTGGTTAGCATTACAGAAACTAAATTTTCTTTGAAGCCCTTATTTGTCGAGAGACAACACTACTGATTTGTGTTTCATTTTGTAATAAAACTGTGTTTAGTTTATGAACTTATGTACTTTAGTACATTAGTTTAACATACTGATGGATGCAGTAGGCATTTCTGATGTCATTATTTATGCAAAGAAATCCTAAATTTCCTTTAATTGCTAGCATGAATGTATACTATTTTGAGATGATTTTACCTCAGTATTGTTAATAAGCAACCAGTTTTGTAGTATGACATTTGTTGTTCTTGAGTGGAGTGCACCATTATTATATCTGTCTTAATGCCAAGATGACCACAATCAAACAACTCTTACAAACCATAGCCACTGCGGCTGAAGGAAGGGAGTCCATTGTTAATGATATGTCATCACCAAAGACTGTTCCTCTTTGAAAAAATGGACCAGGAGGGAAGTTATTGAAGTATATTTGGTGGGCTTTGAGCAGTGTGCTCACCGAAAGGAATGGACTGAGGTTACTGGGCTAGGATTTTCTCATCTCAGCTTAATGGGGAGCCATTAAAACATGAAAAGGACTGGCTATCAGAACTATGAAAAAGTAAAAAAGGCATTGTTAATCTAAGCTGGCATTAACTCTGAGACTCAAGCTCAAAAGAATAGCAGCTGGATATGTTTTCTTAATAAAATGATAAGAACTCAGTTGAGTCATTTAAACATGCACTTAAATTGTTGGATCTTGAGAGCCAGCATACTAAAAGTAAAATGATAGAAATGTTAACTATTTATAAATTTAAAACAGCTTTGACTGCTGCTTTACAAAAATAGGTATTTTAAAGGGATCCTAAGAATACTGAACTGCTGTACTAGCAGAGAGAGAGAGAGAGTTATGTAATGAAACTATGTTTAAAATTGAGCAGACTAGACATGGTGAAACTTATCAAATTTGACTAACAAACAGAAAATATTAGCTGCAGACATACTCTTTTTAATGACACAAATGGGGGCCATATAACTAGATCTTGTACTACTAACTGCAATAGTATTATACATTTGAAAAGTACAACCAATGAAAAGCCTGCTACTAATGATTTTATGTCCATGGAATGTGATGAATTGCCTGCAGGAATAGCAGAATTAGCTTTCTACTATTTTGCAAAGCAAAGTTAATGACATGCAATATTTTATTTGATGACAGAGAGCTGCATGGCCTGTTATATTCAGGAAGTATGACCATGCAAATAAAGTTACAGTATGTTTGCAAAAAGAAGGAACAGATAGACTAGTCTGTATTCTTGGAGACAGGAGTCGGGCATCCCATTGCTCACTTTTCGAAATATAACCTGTCTGGGAAATAGTTCATCCTGTTGCATTAGTTTTTAGTTTAACAATGGTGTAACAACAGAAAGATTTCCCACAGTTTAAGGACCTATGTAAGCAATAGGAAGAAGCAACTCCTTTTGATAGATTGCCTTGCCATTGCAGGGAGGAAAACCAACAAATGAGTACTTCTACAGTTACATCTCTGCCTAATCTGGGGAGGGGGGACATACCGACAGATTCATAACAGTATACAAACCAAACAAAGAATAAAAAATAATGTTAGAAAGCCCCAACGGTACTAAAAGTTGACTAAGGTTGCAAAGAGAAGATGAACCTGTTCATTGTCAAAAGCCATTAAAGAAATTTATCAAAACGCAAATACGACAACCAAGACAATATTCTATTCTCTAAATACTGGGATGGCCAAAACAAGGAATTAACACCTGACCAAAAACTGGAAGCAATTGACATAATAAAATTAACCCCTTTCAAAAAGTTGATATATACTCAGTTCATGAACAGTAACGCCTATCATACGCCATTATTCCTGAGTAAAATTAACCCAAATACTTCGCCTTTTTGCCCAACCTGCCCCAATTCAGTTTTGACCCTGTAAAAATGTGTACAAACTGTGGTGCTCCCTAAGAGCACAACTTGAGAAAATGAGATATATGAAGTCAACCCTATCCTGGGAAATAGCGATTTTGAATATATTTCCTAGGTCCTATAAGTATGAGATTAACCATATCACTGTGACACTATGTGCGCTACTCAAAACCTATATTACACTAAACTGGTTAGACAGATCCAAACATCTTGGAAGGAATTTAAGTCTATGGCGATCAAATATGTTTTGGCAAGTAAACTAAAGGCAACAAGCAAAAAGAAAATAAACTATTTTCAAAAATACTGGAATAATTTTATAGAAATTCTTAAATAATATCATTCCTAGTTCTAACCTTCGTATTTCTTCTTCCTCTTTTGGTCGTGTCTTTACTTTCCTCTCACCTAACATCCCCATTTCCTTTGGTGTGTTAACCCTGGTTCAGATACTTTTCATTTTAAGTCCTCATCTCCACTCTAAACCATGAAAGATCATAACAAAAGCCCTATTACCATACTCTTCAACCCTAGTGTCAGTAGAAATAACCAATTTCTCTAAACTAACACCTCTTTACTTACTGACAACCAGGTGTGTATAATGTATATAGTTAAAACAAACAGATTTTAGGTATAGGGTTACATATCCTCACATATGAATACTAAATATGTGAAATTGCAAATATTTTCTTTCACAATCCTATGTCAAACTATAAAACACTTGCATATTGAAGTTTAATTATATCTCTGGTAATTGTTAGCTGATTGTATCAAGCAAGTATTACTAATTGTATCCACTTTTTCTTGTGATCTTATTTGTTTTGTGCATCCTAAAATTGTATTTGTATTTGTATATTGTAAAAAATGCAATAAAAATCAGATTATAAAAAAAAAAAACACATATGACAGAGTAGCCTGCAGGAAAGGAGTTGCCTAATAACATATCACAGCCTTGACTCCTGAAAGTGGTGTATAACAGGGAGTATAACTGACTAAAAGAACTGAAGAGGACAAATAACTAACTGAAAAAAATATATTCCTATGAAATGAAGTTAGGTAATACGAAATGAGTCCGGGAGTATGTAAAATACACAACATGAGCAGAATTCTAAACTTTCTACCAGGCTAAAACAGAAAGCTACCAAAATGGGGAATTCTAAGTAGTGGGTAACTACTGAAGAGAAACGTAGCAATAAGAATATTTCAGTAATGTAGTAGTGGAGGAAGAAGCCTTACCTAGTTAAGAGTTCTAAACCAGTTTTTATCAAGCGTAAAACATAAAAACTGAGTAAAGAAAGATACACAGCTCGTGTTATTGAGGAAAACAACAATTTAATTTCAATTATTTTCTTGAAGTTTTGCAAGTAAACCCTCTATATTCTAGTTCAAACTGTTAAAACATATACAATTATACAGGTACAATAGTTTATATACATTTCTGTTCTAATCCAGCAGGGTGCACTGTGACAGAAGAAGATAGTTTTTTTTTTTGAAATACCATTAGTGAACGGAAATCAGCCTAGAGAAGAAAAAGATAAGTGAGAGAAGAGTGTGTGACTGAGGGAGAGAAACAAAGAAGAAAAGAAAAAGAGATGATAAGCTATACTGAGAGACAAGATCATTTTGAACAGAAACTTATTGGTGTTCTTGTTGAACCAAAATACATGAATGCTAAACAGGTGAGAGAAAGTTCTCCGCATTACATTTATAATGGAAAAGAACAAGGAGAAATACATGCAACTAACACTAAATGATACTGGTATTAGCTGCACTGATTAGAAGAGCTAGGGAATCAGACCCCCCCCCTGCCTATACTGGTAGGAGAGAGGCAGTGCCTTTTACCTCATGACAGTCTGTCACTGATGACACTCCAGAGATGACTGATCCATATAAGCAACACAGACTTTAAAAAGGCAAAGGAGGAAGATGACATAAACCAAGCAAGAGAAATTACAACTAGGGTTATAGGTGGAAAAGATGAACAAAATGTTCTTGCTTCCTTCCCATACTTTCAATTTCAAAATGACTTACTACAGAGAGTAAGTAAAGACAGAGATGGCATAGTATGCCATCTGCTGGTGTCTAAACATTTCAGAACCCTAGTGAAAAAATCATCACATAGCCCTGTACTAAGTAGTCACATAGGAACAGAGAAGATGTAAACAAGGATCCTAGCAAGGTCTTATTTACCAGGAATAATGAAAGAAGTTGGGTATTTCTGTGTAGGATGCCCTGAATGCTAGAAGAAAGCTTCAAAAACCTTTGCTTCTAGTACATATTATACAGCTAGTATGGACATGGGTAAAAATCCAGAAATAGGTTTCAGTATATATCTTGGAAATCTTGAACAATGCTACCAGGTACCCTGGGGCTATTTACCCATTGTAAGTCTACTACTAAATCTATATTTAAGGAGTTAGTGTTACTATATTCCAGAGTAGGAATACTTATGGAAATACTCACTGACCAAGGGACTCCATATATGGCAAGCAAAATGCTCCAATTGTGCTAATGTTTAAGGTTATGCAGTTAAAAGCCTCTTATACCTTCTTCAAACAGATGGGTTAGTGGTTAGTACTGTCACAAAAAGAAATACGCCCAGCCCAGTTATCTGGAATTTTGTAAATAATTATTTGTCATTTGAGAATATTAATATGATTTATATAGAAGTGTGACAGAAGGAGATACTGCCAGCGCAGCTGTCTGGGATTTTGTAAATAATAATATGTTATTTGTGAATGTCAACCTGATTCATATGCTTGTCTTACAAATATATTAGAACTATATGTTATGTGTATATTAAACTGCTGGCACAGACGTGTGTGTTGAACAGGGTTTGTACAGTACCAAGCCTAGATGTGTGACCACAGTGTACCCTGCTGGATTAGAACAGAAATGTATATAAACTATTGTACCTGTATAAATGTATATGTTTTAACAGTTTGAACTAGAATATAGAGGGTTTACTTGCAAAACTTCAAGAAAATAGTTGAAATTAAATTGTTTTATGATTGCACTATAAAAGTTAGTTTCAATGCAGCAAAGAGACAGGCTGTCTAGAACTAGGGAGTCTTCTGCATTAGATTGTAAGTGTTTTATTGGTTTATGTCTCCTAGCAGCTGCAAACATCTGAAGGCTGTGTGTTCTCACAGGGAGATGCTAAATGCCAGCAGTTTCTGACAGTGGGGGTTTAGCTTGGGAACCAAAGTCAGGTGACAAAAAGTGATGTCATGCTGCAAGTATTCCAGCAACAATATTTGAGGTATTAATTTAAGAACTCTCTGAGAGAGAGACAGGGCATTTTGCATTTTGTCTTTGACCTAAAAAGAACATCCACTCACCACCTCTGCATTTGCCTTGCTGTAAGTTAACTAGGGTAAGTAATTTCTTTTAGATACAGTTAGGAATATACTGAAGTATAGCTTAGATGTTTTCTTTATTTATTTGAGACTGTCCTGCAATGCTGTTTTAAATATTTCATGTGATTTTGAACTCTGAAGATACTGTGATAATTTATTGAGTATTTTCTTGCTCTTTTATTATTTATTATTCAATATTTTAAACCTATCTTTGTGGCTGATATTTGTGAGACATAATAATAGCATTGTCTCCTGGTCAAGCTACCATTTGGATTAATAGTAACATTACACAGTAGGATTAGCTACCCTTTGTTAAGGGCTTTAAAGCAGCTGATAAGGGGTTCTGGTGGCAGTGGTAACCATCTGGGCAAAAGGGGGCATAGCTAATAAACCTGTGCTAGGCTTTCCCAGGTGTGTGCGTGTGTGCATGTGTGTGCAAGCTTGCGCGTGTGTGTGTGTGTGTAAAACAAATCTCTAAGAGTGTGTCAGCTACTTGGGCAGGGACACAAAGAACTGGTTGGACAGAGAGAGTGTTGGAGGATTTGGCTTGGAACCCCGGCTAAGGACTCAGCTCTATAGCTGTGCCAGTGGGGAGTCCTACTGGGGATCTGGAGAAAGAGGGAAAACCAGCCCCAGACTGACTGTGGTCTCTGTGAGCTCTTAAGGGAAATCGCACTTTACTGTGTGTGTACTTGTCATCCTCCCAGTGTGTACATTCACCCAGTTGCCAGTGGTGAGGATTAAGGCTCCTTGATTACTGGGCTAGTGCAGGGGCGTCACAATTACCACAAGCCTTAACAAGGTTCATTCCTTTTGAGTTATTATATGGCAGAAATGTATAAATTTGTTATATATAAGTGGATTTATATGGTTTATACATGTATGTATTTGATATTTATTTGATACACATCAATTAATTTATAATTGTTATGCACATTGCACTTTATATCAGCATCAAGTGGGATTGTGACAGGGAAGTTTGAAGGTTGCAAACTTGTATTTAATTAATCAATTAGGAACTGTGAGTCATTGTAAGCTTTCATTGGGTGGGGTTTACTGTGAAATGATATTTAAATTAAGGTGGTGGTGTGTTTAGCTTATCTGAAGAAGTTGGTGATGAAAATGTACCTGTTTTTAACGTTTATGTATCTTTGTGTCTACACTATTAAATTTTACCAGTTGTGGATCCGGTGGAGTGTTTTGTGCTTCATACTACTTGGTTATTATATGGCAGACACCAACCATTGTGTACATCAGAAATTCTTAGAGAAACTTGAGAAGAATAGAAAACCTTGCTTACAGTGTGATACAACACTATGCCAACTTAAGAAGATAGGTTGAAAGTACCATTGCATACTGTAAAAAAGCACGTGACAAGAGCCCAAGATACATAGCATGATTGTTATAGTAGAAATGCAAGGACCAGGGATTCCAAAGCTGGAAAACAAGTGCAGGTTTGGTCCCTTCATAGAAAGCAAATTTCTGGTCAAGTGACAGGGACCATTTGAAATAGTAGAAATATTACATCATATAAACTACAGTGTTGAGCATACTGGTAACAGACGATCAGAGTAGATATACCTTATCAAAGTTGTGAAATAATGAAAATAAGTACAAGCCTCTGTACTTAGTTTAATAGTAGAAGCTAATAGCTCTAGTGAAGAAAGAAAACTGACTACAATGTTTACCATACATGTAGATAACACATTATCTATAACACAGAAACAAGAAAAATGGGAGTGTCTATTAAGGAATAAATTGGCAGAGAAACCTTACAGAAAAGACTTGAATAAACACCGTATTGAGAATATTAAGCTTAACTTAAAAGTGAAGAGAATACCAGCCTCGAAGAAAAGCTGTCGAGAAGAAGTACAGAAGATGCCAAAGATGGGTGTGATACAGCAGTCAGAAAGTGAGTGGAATAGTCCTAGAGAGTTAGTTCAAAAGCTGTGTCTATATCAGAAGAGCAATTGCTTAAAATAGTGAATTCTCTTCTGTTGAACTGAAAAACACATAAGCTGACAATGTCAAACGCACAGATTAGCAAATTTTTTCCCAGGGAAAAAATTTGCTTTACCAAAAAAAAAATAAAATGTACAAACAAAATAAAGGGGAGGTCTTTGCCCCCCCACATCCCCAAATTAAATATACCAACTCCGAGATCGCACCACAGAGGAGAAAACAGCAAAGTCCCAAGAACAGCCCAGAACTGTTCCGTGACTTCGACATTGTCAGCTTTCATTGTTTTCAGATTGACAGAAGAGCTTTCACTATTTTAAGTGTTCGCTCTTCTGAGACGAACCCCAAAAGCTTGGTAGAGCAATTGGGTTCTGTAATGAATTTGGGATGCTGAACAGCATTTCAAAATTTGATAATTCCCAATGCTCAGGGTTGATGAACTTACGGAGAAGTTAGAAAGGCAGAATTCTTTCATAGGTGTGTACTAGGCTAATGGCCCTGGAGCCTTTAGAAGCCTAGCTCATGGGATTACCCTGGCATTGTGCCACCCGACCTTAGTTCCCAGTGTCTCTGTCGAGTAAAGCCACTGGTGTGATCCCTGGGGTGATTTTTCTATTTCCCATCCACTCATCAAGATTTCTCTTGAAGAGGGCCAGTGAGGTACTCTGCTTGACATGTATGGGAAGTCTATTCCGAAGCGTGGGCAGTCTCTGGGTTATGAACCTGTCCCTCCAGCATGTTATGTTGATTGTGGTAATAAGCTTGAGGTCTCTGGAGCATGTGGGGTGGAGGAAATGGGATTTATTCAGATGTAGCATTTCTAACAGAGCTGGGTCAGACATGGCTTTGTAAGTCAAGCAGAGATTGCCTCTAAGTAGGTGATATGAGACAGAGAATAGTTGGAGTTTTTTTAGTCTGTCCATATAGGACAAAGGTTTAAGGCCTAGGATCCTCTTTGTGAGGTAGTTTTGCGGCCTCTCCAGTTGTTGCAGGTGTTTAGTGAGGTACATGCCAAATGGGCATTGCACTCAATGATTGGCCTAATGAGAGAAGAGTAGAGGGAGACAATGACCTCTTTCTTCCTGGATGCAAAACCCTTAATAATGAGATGTGCCACATAGAAGGACTTTCTGACCACAGTGGCAATGTGGTGGTCAAAAGAGAGGTTGCTGTCAACCTGTGTTCCCAGATCTCTTATATTGCCTTCTGTATTCAGTGGACTACCATCGATGTAGTAATTCATGGGAACTGGGTTTTTCCCAAAGGAGATGACGACACATTCTTTGGCTTTGAGCTTAAGGCCATGGTTCTGACACCAGCTGTTGGTCTCAATGAGGCCTTTCTGTAGGATGCCAACATCACTTGGAGAGTTAATAATAGCTCCCAACTTGCAATCATTTGCGAACTTTGTCAGCCAGAATCCCTTCGTGTTGGCCTGGACTTCAGAGAAGTAGATACCAAACAGGAGAGGATCCAGGACCAAACCTTGTGGGACTCCACTCATGACTGGTCAGCAGTTTGATTTGGAGTCAGCTAATTTCATACTGTGAGGTCTACCTGTGAACCAGTTTGCAACCCACCTGGTGATATAGGGGTTGATGCTTAGCTTAGTGAGTTTTTCTATAATTCCTGAATGGGGAATGGTATCAAAGGCCTTGGCCAGATCAAGGTAGGCTGTATGAACCACCTTGCCTTCATCCACTGCTCTGGTGACTGACTCAAATAAGTTGACCAAGTTGAGCAGGCATGATCTACCCTTCACAAAGCCAAACTGTGTGGGATCCAGAGTTTGGAGATTTCCCATTTTTTTTTTTTTGTCTTTTGGCTTTTCCCGGTTAGGTGTCGCCACAGCGAAACTCCGGTCTGCTAATGATTGGCAGTGGATGTTTATGGTGCCAATTTGCCAGCCTGATGCCCAACCTTCAAAGAAGGCTCACCCATTCACGCACCTACCTGCATGTCTTTAATGTCACTCGACTGCGGGGAGGACATGCAGACTCCACACAGAAGGCGCTCCAGCCAAGAATCATATTAGGTCCATGATGATGTGTTCCATAGCCTTGCATGTCAGACTCGTCAGGCTAATGGGGCGATAGTTCCCAGGGTCTTTAGTCACTCCTCCTTTGTGGAGAGGAATTACTGCAGCAGTGCACCATTCTGTAGGGACAAAGCCTGAGTTGAGGCTGTGATTGAACAGGGCACACATGTGAGGTGCCAGTTCACTGTTTAGTTTTATTTATTTTATTTTATTTATTTTACATTTGTTTACCGGGATAGTCCGACTGGATACATGTCTATTTTCAGTGGAGGCCCGGAGAGAAAAGCTTTACATAGACAAACTTACAGAGATTACACAGAAGTTAGCAAACAATTATAAAAACAAAGTGATTATACACAATGGGTTAGTAGTGTTCCCTAGTAGGGACTCACAATTCTCATGGACAGACAATTAAAAGTAAGAGACATCAGATTGGAAGCAGAGCTTGGTGATGTAGTTACAAGTTATGATAATTGCATAATATGCTTTTAGTTTATAACTTAATCAGGGTTGGTACATGGGCATAGCCAATTTACTTTGAGATACTGTTTGAGATTTTTTTTAAGAGACTTTTGGAGGATTGTAGGGTTATATAGTTTGGCAACGAATTCTAGGTTTTGCCAATGAAGTTGGCAAACAGGGATTCACCAGCAGAGTTATTAACTTTGTGGGTTTGGAACAGTAGTTTATCGGCTGACCGTAGGGATCTTAGGTTGCTATATGGCTTAATAATATTTTTAAGTGAGGGAGTATCCTCAGGGTGGTACAAAATTTTGTGCGCTATTAAGAGTTTATTGAATTGAATTAAGCTGGGCAGTTCTAGCCACTCTAGTTGTTTAAGGTTCTGGCAGTGGTGGGTTCTATAGGTGGAGCCAGTGGCGAATCTGGCAATATGATTGTAGCTATGGGACAGCTTACCTAGTTTGGATTTGTTGAGGTATGAGAGTACAGGCAAGGCATATAAAAGAGTAGAGAGTAGGTATGATTGGGCGACTGCAGTCCTAGCCAGTGGGGTTAAAAATGTCTTGTTTCTATACAGTGAATCATGCTTCTTATTGATGGTCTCCATGGTTTTGTTGACCTGTAGGTCAAATTTGAGATTATTGTCTATGATAACCCCTAACAGTTTGGTGTGATTATTTGGGGAAATAGTGGCACCATTGTTAGATGTGACAGAGAATGAAAGTGTGGTGTATCTACTAGTGGGAGAGAAGAGTAGAAGTTTAGTTTTATGGGGTTCAGAAGTAGGCGTTGGTTGGTGAGCCAGTTCTTGATAGTGTTAAATGTATTTTGGGTTAAGATTTGCAAGTCGGATGGGGAGGTGGCTGAGCAGATGAGAGTGGAATCATCTGCGTATTGAATGCAGGTGGCTTTAGGGATAACAGTGTGGAGGTTGTTGATAAAAATAGAGAAGAGTAGTGGACCTAGTATGGACCCTTGAGGGACACCAAGTGTGAGAGGTAACTGGCTGCAGAGTTTGTCCAGCCATAGTACTGCCTGCTGTCTACCAGTCAGGTAGGACTGGAACCACTGGATAGCAGGCTTGTTGAGGAAATAGATTTTAATGAAAGAATGAGAAGTTCATGGTTGACCATGTCAAAGGCTTTTGATAGGTCAATAAAGAGGGCAGAGGTCAGCCTATTGTCATCCCTGTTTTGGTTTATGGCATTAGTAAAGGAAAGGAGGGCTGAGGTTGTGCTGTGGTATGGCCTGAAACCATGCTGGTAGTCGGATAGTAAGTTATTCTGTGAAAGGTATTGCATTAGTTGCTTGTGTACACATTTCTCCATTATTTTGGCTAGTGGGGAAAGAATGGCAAGGGGTCTATAGTATGATATGTCTGAGGAGCTACCACCTTTATGGAGTGGGATGACGTGAGATATTTTCCAGAGGGAGAGGATAACATTTTTGGATAAGGTTCTGTTGATGAGGATAGATATGGGATATGCAATGGCATCTGCAGCTATTTGTAAGTACTCTTCAGGGAGGAGGTCAGCAGCGAGGGTGGTAGGTTTTAGTTTTTTTAGAAGTATTTTGATAAAACTAGTGGATATTGGTTGGAAGCTAAATTCTGGGTGACTATTAGGTAAATTAGGCATGTGGTTTAAGTTGGGGGGGGGTTAGTTGATTTGCTAGGGATTGGATTGTTTCAGTGAAAAAGTTATTAAAGGCGCTAGCTATGGTCTCTGGGGAACTATGGGTGTAGTTAGCCGGGGTTGGGGTGGTGGAGTGACCCGACAAAGTAGTTGATTTAAGCCTGCCCAGAACTTCTGAGGGCTGTTGTGGTGTTTTTGTAGGAGATTTTGGTAGAAGCTTTTTTTATCCAGTAAAATAGATTTTTTTGTATCATTCCTGAGCTGACGATATTTTAGATGGTCAAGTGTGGTGTGGCTTTGGTTGTTCTCCAGCTGTCCCAGGCCCTGTTTCTAGTTTTTATTTTAGCTTTGGTATCTTTTGTGAGCCATGGTGCTGTATTTGATCTAGTTTTTATTGTAAGTGCTGGAGCATGGGAATCAAGGATACTTAGGAATTTAGTGTTAAAGTGATCTATGGCCTCCTCTAATGTTAGATTTTTTAGTTTTGACCAGTCAACTGCTTTTAATTCATTTTGGAATATAGCAGCATCGAAGGTTTTTCTGTTTCTAAATGTTTTATATTTGGGCTGGTGAGGGTTTCCTGCCTTATGTTTTATGATATAGGTTAGACAATGGTCACTGAGGTCATCAGGGAGAGTACCAGCTGTGTACAGTTGGAGTTGGTTATTAACTAGGATAGAGTCTAGGATACTTTCCTTGTTGGCTGGTTTGTTTATCCTAGTGTGAGAGGTTATGGTCTGTTTAAACCCAGATAAGTTTATATGACTGGGGGGGGGGGGTCAGAGGAGCAGGGGTGCCAGTCAGTGTTAAAATCACCAAGAACTATGGTTTCTTGGGGATAGGTAGTGGATAACCAGTAAAGGAGATCTTCTAGGGTATTTAGGTTGTTGCCTGGTGGAATGTATGCACAGATGATGTTCAAGTGTTTGTTTTGGTTAATCTGTAGCTTGGTTATGAGGAGTTCCGCATTATTGAATTGGGGAGGTTGAATGGTGTCTGTATTAACGATTAGAGTATTTTTGTAAAGGACTGCAATCCCACCTCCTTTCCTTGTAGCATGGTCTAACTGGTGAATATTGTATCCTGGAGGTAGTATCTCATTTTCAGTAGTACCGGGTTTTAGCCAGGTTTCCGTAAGACACATAATGTCTGGGGAGTGGGTTGCTAGGAGGGCATGCAGGTTGGGAATCTTATTGTTAATACTTCTAATATTTAGGTGAAATGCTAGGAGGGAACTAGTAGGAGTATTCATGGGTAGCTTAACTGTGGGGGTTGTACTAGGGGAGTGGAGGTTATTGGGTGTGGGTGGGCCAGGGTTGGGATGAATGTCTCCATGTGTTATAAGGTTATAGTGACAGGATATTTTGAGATTTAGGAGTTTGTTTACAAGCTTGATATAGTCTTTGTCTTAAGGATTATGTTTTGTGGCTGTACAGGGATGGTATTTTATAGAGGGTGGTATATTTGGTGTGCTGGGGAAGGTAAAGTGTTTGGTGTTATGTGTGAAGTCGTGGGTGTCTGACCATTTGGGTAGTGAATACCATGGTCAAGTGTTTGTTCGTAGGCAGTGAGGTGGTAAAACAGAAACAGTATAGGCATTTGGGTAATTAGTGTTTTTTTTGCTTGTTTGCATTTTGATAGGGGTGGGCCAAATTTGATGGCTGACTGTGCTAACAGGGTGTGGAAGAATGTGAAAGAAGGAAATGACTTAAGGGGGCACGGTTGCTCAATGATGTGTGAGGTGCTGATTGGTACTTAGCAGGATGGGAGTGGCAAAGTCTGATTTAAATTTAGCACTAGTGGGGGCGGGTGAGAATTGGGGGCAGGGAGGTGAGCAGATCGAGCCGAGGGCAAGCGGAGCGGGGCTAACACTGACTCTGAGAGTTACCTTGGGCTTCTGGTTTGGTTTGTATGATTGTATGTAAGCAATGTTTTTGGCTGTACTTTAATTTGTTTTATTCTTTTTTAATTTTACACCAATTTTCAGGCTAATTTTAATTGGATCCTAGGGCTAAACTAGCAAATGTAGTCAATAAGGAGGGAGTGAAATTACTTTACCAAATTAAAAAGTAAATGCTGGAACACTGTGTGAGTGTAAGGCTGATTCAAAGTAGTATAGCCCAATCTAGTGGCAACTGGCTGGATCCCTTCACTGTTGTTGTGCATACACAATTAAACCTCAACAGTTTACAAAAACTAAATTGTAGTTCATCTATTACAATTGAAAAGCTGGAGGGAGTCAGGTTCTTGCTTCCTAGAGGTTTTACTTAGTTAGGATAGCCAGCTTCAGTGGAGAAGGTAGAAATTGCTTTATGCAGTGAATCCCAGGTTGGGGGGGGGGGGGTCACTCAGGAAAGAAACCCGTGCAAACTGAAAAATAAAGGTAAATAAGGCAGAATTAGTGCAAAGGTTACAAGAATGTGAAGTGGAGCATGCAAGGAATAGACCTGGAGAGTAAAATTAATTATATTGCATACATTATAATTAAAATTGATAATAGCGCATACAGTATCAGTTCTGTAAAACCACAGACTAACAGCAGTAACATACAGCCTCTAAGTCCAGTGATAACAGCTGTATACTTCAGTGAATACACACAGGATATAATGCGCAAAGCAAAGTATGGCTGTTTTAGGACAATAATTCTAGAGCTATGTTATTCAGTATGAACTAACAGTAACATGAACTGTATTCACTTAGCCTTCTATAAAAGCAATTATAAAGTCTTCTAAGTACAGCAGCATGCCATAGGAATGCTTACAAATGTAATCAGAACATGAATGACCTCTACAAAACAGTTAGTAGGATGCCTATCAGATATTCAACAATTAAAGCTCTACCTTCATAAAACAAGATAAAAAACAAGCAGTTTGTAAGCTAGAACATTAGCTAGCTCTCAAAACATATAGGAGTTCTGAACAGCAGTTACAGCTTAGCACCATCAAATACCTCAGTAGTTAACAGTTCATGCAGAACAGCCAGTGATATTGTCAAGTCCCATAGAAGCTGTATTCTTGGTCTTGGACAGTGGTGTCTTAACCTGCGCAGCAGTAATACTTGGTGCCTGGCAATCTACTAGTATTGTGATTGGACCCTTGGGGGGGGGGGGAATGAAGTCTGTCAGTCAGTATATTGGCAATATCTGTTGGCTCGGTGTAGGAGGTACCATTGTGTAGTAGCTCAGAGCAAATCTGGGTATTGCCGTGGAGATTCTTTACATAACTATAGAAGGCCTTGTGGTTATCTTTACTATCTGCTGCAATTATGTTTTCATAGCTAGCTTTAGAGGATTTGATGAGGGATCTCAACTTTTTGTTGAGGCTGATAAGGGAGTTTTTCCAGTCTTGGCACTTCACCTTATTCTGCATCAGTTTTCTCCTTCTGTTGTAGAGTTTGTTTATGGCAGGGGACCACTAGATTGGCTTCCTTTTTTTGGAGGATAGCATCTTGGTAATATTGGGTATGGTGAGATCCATGCATTTATGTACGTGTCTGTACAGTGCATTGGTGTATGATTCGATGGTCATGTACCTGATCTCCATTTGCACGGGTGCAGTGAAGTTAGCCACCTCTGTTTTTAGGAGCCCAAAGTTAGCTTTGGAGAAATTTTTCATGGTGGTTACCTTTGTGGGGGGGATGTGGATTTCCAAGGTGATTAGTTTGTGGTTGACTGTTGGTGTAGAGCAACAGTCACCCATGTTAGTAATGACCAGGTCAAGGATGTTACTACCTCTTGTGGGGGTAAGAACAAGCTGGTCCAGGGTATTGAAATTAATGAATTCCAGGAAACGTTGTGCAAGTGTATTGGTAGATGAGTAGTTTTCCCAGTTAATGGAGGGGTAGTTGAAGTCGCCCAGTATGAGAGTGTTAGGTTGGACCTTAATATTCTCCAGGGTGCTTAGGAACATGAAGTGCGAGTCTTGGTACATGGTTGGGGACCTATAGCAGGCTACGACTTGAATCACTGTCTTACCCAATGTTAGCTGTACCTGAAGTATTTCAGATGCATTATGTTGGGCTACCAGTCTGGAGGTGTGCACATCCTTTATGAATATGGAAACACCGCTGCCTTTGGAGCTTCGCTCCATATTCTGGGGCCAAAAGGTGTGGAATGAGTTATAGCTTGGAAGTGCAGGGATGCTTTCTACTGCCTTGAACCAGGTCTCTCTTATGGCACAAATGTCAATGTTCTCCATTTTAAGGAGTGCTTAGAGTGAGTGCATTTTGAGATTTAAACTTCTAGCGTTGAGCATAATGGCCCTCAGATTGCATTTGTTTGTTGCTGTTACAGTGATAATTTGGTCTTTGGAAAACTGCCTAAAAAAGGTTTTATAGGGGTGGCAAGAGCCTTGGCCAGTATCCGGAAGCCCAGAGGTGACAGATGCAGGCCATCTCTGGCAAAGCATTGAGGTTTGTCAGTCATGTCATCCCAGGCAGACAGATACAGGATCCCCTCAGAATGACACCAGAAAGTTAGCCAATTGTTGAAATCAATCATTTTCTGCTTGTACTGTGGCATCATTCTGGGTGATGGTAGGATGCTTCTCAGGGCTAGGGTCATACCCGCCTGGGCTACATAATCCAAGAGCTCCTCCATGTCTCTTTTCATGTAGTCCATGGAGGTACATCTGAGGTCATTTACACCCACATGTAAAATGACAGAGTCATATTTGTACCTGTTGTTGAGGGACCTGAGTGCATGTGTTACGTGGTGGATCCTAGCGCCTGACAGGCAGCTGATTGTTACTTTCTCCTTACTCAACCTAGTGAGTGGGACATCAGTGTGCCTCACTATCGAGTCATGTATGACTAGTGTGTTGGGCATGCTGTTTTGCCTTAGGGGCTTTGGTTGAGTGGCACACTGTTTAGGAAAGTTATGTGTCTCGTGATTAGTGTTGTGTTGTGGTGGTCGAGTGTGTTTCTGCCTTGGAGGTCTCTGCTGTTTGGGTATATTTTTATTGATAGCCTCCGTGAAGGTGGGTGTGCAGTTTGTATTTTTATGTAAAGGCAGTGCTGGTGTGTGTTCTGGAGGGCTATGTGTTCCATGTGGTGTGGTACAAGTGTTGACCTTCTCCTCTTGACCAACGATTCCTGTCTTGGCTGGAGAGTGCGTGGCTTCCAATTTGGATATATAAATGCATCTCTCGCAAGTCTGAGTGTTGGGAGGTAAGAGGAGACGGTTGTCAGTGTACATGAGGCAGTTGCTACATTTCCTGAGGATGCCCAAGTTCACCAGGTTAATAGGAGAAAGCACAGGGGAACTGACCTTTAAACATGCCTGGAGGGGTGGGCATTAATAATAAGTATGGGAGCTGTTTCCTTGTAGAACGTTTACTGCTGGTAGGAATTTTGTGTGCTACAATAATTGCTACAAGATGTCTGGTAAAGTGCTAGATTAATAAGCTAGTAAAAGTGCAGGAGAGGACAGAACTAGTAGATCTAAGGGAAAAATTGAAGAGCAGACTTTGACACCGCTCAGAAGCTTACAAACAGCCCTGGATATAGCAAATCTGTATCTGGACTAGACTAGTTACAGGAAAGGTGGGAACTAAGCACAAATGCAAGCTTTTAAACCAGAAAGTTGAAAGAGATGGAAAAACTGCCCAAACAGCCAATAAACTACAATTTCTGGGCCAGAAACCATTTCTCTTGTGGTAGATAGGCTAACTAGTGCTTACCACTCCCACAGATAAGCTAAAAGGCTTCCCTACAACACAGAAAGGCTTGTGGGGCTCAAAAGCTTACAAACAGTCCTGGATACAGCAAATCTGTATCTGGACTAGAGTAGTTACAGGAAAGGCAGGAAACAAGCTAAAAATTTTGAATTTTTTTTTTTTTTTTTTTTTTTACAGAAGCTAAAACAGCATTAGACCTAACCAAAGATATTGAAAATCCTCTAATGCCTGAAAATAAAGAAAAGGCATTTTTCAACACCAGATGGCATATTCCAGTATACTGTCCTTCCTTTGGGTTACATGGTGACCCTACATGTTTTCCAGAAGTTATGGAAAGAGTTCCTTAAAAATCACGTCAGGTATACTGTTGCTTACTTAGAGAAAATAATATTGCATTCATATGAATGGAACTTTCATTTAGATAAGATTCGGGGGTCCGTATTGAAATGTTAGGACTTGTAATGCCGAGTGCCAACAGACCCCCCCCCAAAAAAAAGACTGAAAGTTCTGGAAAAAAGCAAATCCTGAGCTTCTTTAAGCTTCTTTTTGTCCCAGGGCCAAGCCCCTTCCATCCCCTAATGTCAGGGGCAAGCAACACATACCCACAAACTTGTATATACCAACTACAACATTGCTACACCTTGGAGAAAAGGAAATATTCCAGGAAATGGCAATCTCATACTTAATACATATAATAAGTTCATTTTTTCAGCCATTCAGCCTCTGTGTTTCAGGACTTACTCTAGCAGGTCCTGAAATTTAAAATGGTTACCAAGATCCAGGCTGTACTGGACTGTCCGAGATCAACCGGATTTACTGTTAATGCCTTCAAGGGCAAGTTATGTGTCACAAAGATAAAATATTTAGGCTATGTGATTGGTTGTGAGGTTGTTAGACCCCAGAAAATTAAGCTGTGGTGGGAAACTGGTCTCTTACTGACATTAAGAATCAAGTGATGATATTCTTGGAGTTAGCTGGGCAGCATCAAATATTTGTACCCCCACTTTGCCTTTATAGCTTTCCCCCACCAGGTTTGACAAAAGGAAAGCTTCCCCTTAAGGTGAAGTGGATACTTGAAGCACAGGATGCTTTTAACAAGTTGAAGAGAATACTTTTTCAGAGCCTGTCTTAGCCTCTATATTTCAGCAGGCCTTTTATAGTATCTACTGATGCATCAGTGATAGGCTCAGGAGCAATGTTATCACAGATGTTTGATGGAAAAGAACATCACATGTTTTTGAGTTAAAAATTAAGTAGATCAGAAAGTAGGTATTCCACCACTGAGGAGGAATGTTTGGCAATCAGGTAGGCACCATCTTCATTAAAGTACTCCCTTCTTGGTCAAGAATTTACACTTGAACCATGTCATAATATTATTGTTCAATAGACAACAGGATGGGAATACAAAACTATGTATCTGGACACTTTTCTTGCAGCTTTTAAAGTTCATGGTGAAACACAACCCAGTTTTGACCCATCATAATGCAAATGAACTGTCTAGGGCTCACAGCTTATCCATTAGGCCTGAAACTAAGGGTTTTAAGTTGGGGGTCAATTTAACATAGTGTGGTGATAGATTTTACCAGAATGGTATCTCAGAATTGATGTAAATTGTATGAGCTAATCTTGTAAATAGAGCTGTTGCTTTTAAATAGGTATCGTGATGTATTAGGTAGAGAGGATTCCTGTATTGTTCAGTTAGTAGGTCATTATTAGACCAATTTGGTGGAGAATGATCAGCAATAACACAGCTGAAGAAACTGCAAAATACATGAAAACTACGAAAAGAAAATGCCTAAATCAGTGTTTATGATTTAGTATTTTGACATACTATCTCAGAATATGTGATTTTACTACAGCTGTATATTATTATACAATGCAAACCATTTTAATATCTTTCTCTAAAGGCATACATTATTGACATCAGCTAATATTCCTAAAAAAATATGCCGCTTTGTGCAAACGGAGATAAGAAGCAAGTCTGTCATGACTTAGTGGACAGCATACAAGTTAGTCAAACTGGAGTTTAAGCTACATACAGCTCCCATACTGCTAACTGTTGCACAGTACAGTAAGGCATAATGGATGTATGCCTGAACATGCTAAGCAATACACCATGGCATCAACATTCTGTTTAGATTTACTCTGCCTTGTACTTGATCCATGAATAACACCATGCACAGTATTGGGGCTGTGCTGTATAATACTAAGGTGTGTGCCAAGCTACTATGGTGTAATTTGCCACCTTTTTCTGTTCTTGCATAGAATGTGTCACCCCTTTCATTACTTAAACATACAAATCTTGGGGGGGGGGGTATGCCCTACTTTCACTTTCCTGAGCCACTGTAAAACTGAAAAATAATTACATATTCTTTGAGGGTGAATTTTTTCAGCAAAAAAAGTGGGATGGCTATGGGGGCTAGGTGTGCCCCCTTGTATGCCAATATGATTTTAATGGTGTGGGAACACCTGTACATTGTCAATTCAAAATTTAAAGATTGTTGGATTTTATACAAAAGGTTCTTGGACAATATAATTATTTTTTTGGGTGGATACAGAAGACAAATTGAAAGAATTTCTAGATTATATTTCTAGTACAACCACCTTTTTATGTTTTACGCATCATTTTGATACTTACAGTGTAAACTATTTGGATGTTACCCTGTATAAACATTGGGAGGGTTTTAGGTCCAAGGTTCATAGGTTCGTAGGTTGGTACTAGGCTATCGGCCCTAGGGCCTATACAAACCTAGCCATAACAATTCCCTGGCTATTTCTTCCCACCATATTTTTATGTTTAGGAAAGAGACGTATTCAAACTCCCTACTTCATTATACGAGTGCACACCCCTACCTCGAGAAACTTGGTATAATTAAGGGACAATTTGTACATATTTGTAGAATGTGTTCCAGTGATCAAGACATTGAAAATGAGTGTGGAATTTTAAGAGGCATATTTTTGGAAAGGGGTTACCCCAAAGAGGTAATAGAAAAGCTTTATGGTGATGTTTTGATTGGTAGGGGTAATAGGTTTAACCATGTTTTAAGTATAGAAGCCATGGATTCAGGCGAGCAGTCTGGGAATCAAACCTTGGACACAGAACGAATCACCAATTTGGGTTATGAGGGTGCATTTATTACGTAATTCAATGGTGACTCAGGGGTTATTAGGAATATTATGCAAAGGGAATGGCAGAGATTTGCATGTCTTTCTGACCTTGGGGGTATATTTGATAACCCCCTTAAGATTGTTTATAGTTGGGGTCCTAACTTGAAAGATTTGTTAGAGCATTCCACTCAAAGTTATGGTAAACAGAGGAAGGTTGGAACATTTAAATGTGGTTCTTGCCTACAGTATAGGTTTATTATTAATAGGGATGCTATACTGCTTGAAGCAAGGGATAGATATTTAACAGGTATGATTTGTAGCTCCTGTGATTCCAGTGGTTTAGTGTACCTAGCTATATGTAACAAGTGTACAGCATTTTATGTGGGCAAGACCGAGAGGAAGTTGAAAAAAAGAATTTATGATCACACCTATGATATACGCACCATAAATTTGAAGAGTGTGTTATATAAACATACACTTACATGCCCATAAAATAAATTTTTATTTTTTGTTTTGGAAGAAATACCCACAGACATTACAGGAGGACTTTAGGAGACTAGAATACAGTACTGAGAGGTTTACTGGCAGATTTTTTAGAAGCCAATAAGCCCCCCCAGTCTGAATGATTTTGTCTCTTTAGCCCCTGTTATGAAGTTGAGGGCTGCAACGTTGTAGGAAATTTGAGTAAATATATTTCATGTCAATATGGAGGAAAAAAAAAAGAAAAAAGAATCTAAATAGAATTCAATAGGATATACATGCTTTTGAAGTGATTTTTTATATCTTAATGAGCAGGTAAGAGATTAGTAATGGATTATTTTGCCACTGGATGGTGGTACTACATTCATTTTGTGCAGGTAATGGCTTTGTAGTAAGTTTCCATTTATACAATTACTTTTATTAAATTTTATTACATTATAATATTATATTGTAATACTATTAAAATTTTGTAAGAATGTATTTTATATATGAAGCTATTTTTAAGGATAGGAAAGTTTATTTCGTTAGTTTAGATTTATGTTTACATTTAGTTTTTATTTCTGATTTGTTTTTAAAAAGTATTTTTAATTTATCCTTGGTTCCTATTGGTGGTTTTGACACGATCAATGTTTTTTTAATGACTCAGTGGGATTTTAGGATTATTCAGCATCTGATGAGGTCTTCTTAGACAAAAACACAAGTGTTTGAGTGGCGTTAATGTAGTTTTTGCCTTTTATTTTGCCATGGTTAAGCTTCCTGTTATTAAAATAAAGTGGGTTATCTGGATTTGCACTCATAGTCATTTTTGTTGCCATTATTAGCTGTTTCCAAGTCCTTTTGTACTGCACTTTAACCCATTTGTGTTTTGGTTTTGACACAGTGTTTTCCAATGCTCCCATTACCTATTCGAAAGAAAGGGACTGGCAAAAGGAATCAGTTGAAGAACAGGGGCAGAAAGAGAAGGATAAATTCACAAGAGGACCAGACAAACCGTTCCTTGAAGCGGATGTGGGAAAAAGATATAGTACATTAGTACACAACATATCTAACAGGACATTTAATAAGTTTGCACTATCTGTCCTTCGTTCTAGCAAATGGACTGGATCTGCAATAATGGACTGATTTTCAGGTGAACAATGTGTTTAGGAAACCGAGTGAATTTAATCCGATTCTGAATGTGAGCTTAGAAGTGTTTTGTAATGCTTGTGAACATGAGTTATCACTATTGTTCAATGGTTATAAGAAGAACAGGAATACAAGTTTTAATTTAAGTAAAGATGAAATGTCAGCTTTGGCAGCACTACATTTAGATAAGAGTATATCTATCCACCCTGCAGATAAGGGCGGATCAGTAATAATAACAAATGCAGATTATTACAGAGCTATAATTCTTGATATGTTAAATGATGCAAATACGTATGAGGCTATTGATATAGCTTGTGTTAATGACATTATTAGAGGCATTCGTTTTACTTTGCAGGATTGCTTCTTAGGAAGAATTATCTCAGAAGATTTGTTTAAATATTTGATTGCAGAAAAGCCGGTGGTTCCCTTATTTCAAGGTTTATCGAAAATCCAAAAAAATATGACCAATCCCCCCTTCAGAGCTATTGTGTTTGGAAAGGGGTGGCTCACTGAGCCCATGTCAGTTTATGTGGAGAAATATTTAAGATCAGTGATAAGTGAAACAGATAATATTTAATGTATACTAAAAGGTTTTTATCTGATTTATTTTTATGCTGTGAAAAGGAACCTCAGAGACACTGATTTATTTATTATGATGGACATCTGTTCACTTTTTCTGGTGATTCCAAATCAGGAAGGAGTGGAAATGACCCGGGAATTTTTATTGTTTAACAGTGGGTATGACATAAAGCACTTTGATTTGATTTGTCTGTTTATAGAAACCATGCTAGAGAATAATTTGTCCATGTTTAATAATGAGTATTATAGGCAACACACAGAAGTGGCCATGGGGACACCCTGTACGAACAGCTATGCACACAGTGCCCTAGCACAGTGGGAAAGTGAACTAGTACAATGCAGTAATGAGTATGCCCCCAATAAAAAGTTCTACAGGAGGTTTGTGGATGGCATATTCCTCCTGTGGAGGGCCACACAGGGCATGCTTAACAAGTTCATTGATTATCTACATAGTAAGACTAGTTATCTGCATTTTATAGCCCAGGTTTCTTCCACTGTTATTAGCTTTTTGGATGTTAAACTCGAGAGAGGGGAGTTCAATCAGGTTGTTATGATCAGAGACAGGGTGGATAGCTATAGGAACCATATTTTACATAGAAGTGGTCACCACCCTCAATATGTGTTTAGGAATATCATTACAGAGCAAGCTATGAGGGTTTCAAGACTAAAAAATAATGCAGCCAACTTTGAAGCAGCTTTGAATGAGATGAAGGATGAGTTAAGAGAGAGAGCGTATAGACACTGTGAGATCAATATAGAACTGGATAAGCTGAACTTTTAAGGGAAGAGTCAGCTAAACCCTACTTTTCAGATATTGGGGTATGGATAAGGCAAATGGGCAGGATGTAGGATCTGCTTCAGGCGCAGCATTGTGCCTGTATTATTCTAATAATATTAAATACATTTGTGAGATTGTAAATTGGAACTGGCTTATTCTACAGTCGATAATGATCTGCAAGGCCTTATAGGCAGTGAACCAAAATTCATGTTTAGAAACAAGAAATCACTCAAGTATTTACTATGTTATGGTCCAGTTAAGAATTATAATTCTAACCTGATCAAGGGCATCATTCCATATGGAAGGTGCAATTAGTGTGTGTGTGTGTGTGTGTGTGTGTGTGTGTGTGTGTGTGTGTGTGTGTGTGTGTGTGTGTGTGTGTGTGTGTGTGTGTGTGTTTCTGTGTGTGTGTGTGTGTGTGTGTGTGTGTGTGTGTGTGTGTGTGTGTGTGTGTGTGCATGTATAATATATTAATAATATAATTGTTTCAAGCATCCTTTTACAGGCAATATGTATGAGTTCAATGTTTCAGCTAACTATAAGACTAAGAATTTAGTTTACCTAGCCCAATGTAATATCTGCCAAAGTTTAAATGTTGCCAAGACAAATAAGACGTTGATGGAGAAAGTGAGAGACCATATTAGATGTATTAGACAACTAGAAGAAAAGAATCATCTAGCTAAGCATATTACAGACATCAGTAATGAACATGTGACGATCGTGCCCTGGCCCAGCAATCAAGGAGCCTCAATCCTCACCACTAACACTAGGGAGGTCATCTCCTAGAATAGAAAAGGATAACTAATACACACAGTAAAGTACAATTTCCATTAAGTGCACACAGAGATCACAGTCAGTCAGGGGCTGGTTGCTCCTTTGCTCACCAGGTCCCCAATAAGACTCCCCACTGGCACAGCTATAGGGTCCAGGTGTCAGCCTAGCTGGGCAAGGTAAAACCTACAGTACCCTCTCTGTCCAGCCAGTGCTTCGTGTCCCTGCCAAGTAGCTGACACACCACACACACACACACTTTGAGATAAGTATTCATATAACTTCACAGACAATCCTGGGAAAGGCTGACACAGATTCTCCAGCTGTATCCCTTTACCCAGACTATACAGTAGTAATTACTGCCACCACCAAACTAATAATATCAGCTACTAAAAGGCCCTTAAAAGGGTGTCCATTTATTACTGTGCAATATTATTATCCAATGGTAATGTGACTATACAGTCTAAGGCTTATTAGTGTGGCCTATTACAATAAACTCTATAAATATGCAATGTACTCTAGAGCTTAGCTCTACACAAATCAGCCACAGGTTGAAGGTTTTAAAAATATTTAATAATAAATAATTAAAACACAAGACAAAACTACTACACCACAGAGATATCTAAGAGTTCAGAGATCACACAGAAACTTAAAATAATACAGTAGGACATGTTTGATTTCAAAGAAAAATACCTAATTAAGCTTTACTAGCTTTAACTATTCCTACAATACATCACAGTGCTAAAACTTACATGTGAGCACAAGACAGAGTGCTGATTAAGTTAGATGTCCAAAGTCAAAATGCTTCCAGTCCCTTGTGAGAAATAGTATTTAAACATTACTAACAAACATGTTTGCAGGGTCCCTCCACAAATTACATAATTTTTGACACTTAGGTTTTCCCAGGCAAACAAACTGCATTATTTAGCAATCTAACACCTGCACAGAAACTTACAACAATAGAAGACATTTCACATGTATAGTCTAGCAGAAACTAGAGCAATAAAGCACCTTCCATATCTAAGTTCTGGTCATAAACTTTAGCCTTAAGACAATGGGCATGCAACCTTCATCCAGCCGGACTGGAGCTGAATTCTAATATGAAAGGATCACAACATGCTTCACTGGGACAGTAGAGTGCAATGCTGTCATACATTTTGCAGTTCCACATTTCACAGTATTCTTTACACTCAAGAAGCATGCCTGTATTTTACATTTATTATCAAGAAAACATGCCTGTATTTTACATGCATTTACAAATGCCAGAATTATATATCAAATTCTATTTGACTAGGCAGGCAGCCTTCGCCCATCTCTCCGCAATCATCACATCTCTTCCCCCCTGGGGAACTCAAGCAAGTTTTTCAAGTGCCCCTAGAGAAACATTGCTTGAGAGTGTCAGGTCTATCTGGATGTACCTCACCCCATTCCCTGTCTTGAGAGCCCATCTGCATTGGCATTGCTACTCCCACTGCGCTGCTGCACTGACATATATGCTTGCAACCCCAGACTCCATCTTAGAAACTTGACATTTTGCTGACTGGCTCTGTTTAACCATGTTAGAGGGTTGTGATCTGTCATCACAGTGAATTTTCTTCCATACAGATAAGGGTGTAGTTTTTGTAGTGCCCGAATTATGGCTAGACATTCCTTTTCTACCTCTGCATAGCATTCCTCCCTGGGTTGGAGCCTACAACTGAGATAAACCGCTGGGTATTCTTCTCCCTCTGAAGAAATCTGGCTAAGTACAGCCCCCACCCCATAGTTTGAAGCATCCACCTGCACAACAAAGTCTTTGCTGTAGTCTGGACTGGCTACCACAGGGGGTCCTCCCAAAGCTTTTTTAAGCTTCTGAAATGCCTGCTCACATGCTGGGGTCCACGCTACCTTACCTAGCCTGTTCTTCCTTGTCAGGTCTGTGAGGGGAGCAGCTATGGTACTATAATTGGGAACAAACTTTCTGTAGTACTCTGCTGTCCCCAAGAATGCCCTCACCTGCTTTTTGGTAAAAGGTGCAGGCCATGCCTGAATAGCTTCCACTTTGGCAGGTTCTGGCCTTATCTTACCACTCCCCACTCTATGTCCTAGGTAGGAGACCTCTGCCATACCCACCTGACATTTGCTCAGCTTAATGGTCAACCCTGCCCTCTGTAGTCTGCCCAGCACCTCCCTGACATGCTGAAGGTGCTCTTGCCGGGAATGGCTGTAGATAGCAATATCATCCATGTAAGCAAGGGCAAACCCTCCTGCTCCTGCTAAGATATGATCTACCAGCCTCTGGAAAGTTGCTGGGGCACTCTTCATCCCAAAGGGCATCTTTGTGAACTCATACAAGCCAAAAGGAGTCACAAAGGCTGACCTCTCTAGCACTGGGAGTCAAGGGCACCTGCCAGTAACCCATGGTAAGATCAATGGTTGTAAGATACTTAGCCCCACTCAGCTGTTCTAGGGCCTCATCTGTCCTAGGCATGGGGTAAGCATCCGACTCCATGTGACTATTTAATTAACTGTAATCCACATAGAACATGTTGCTGCCATACTTCTTTGGCACCAACACCACTGGTGAGGCCCAGGGACTGTTGGACTCTTGAATCACCCCTAGTTCCAACATCTCCTGTACCTCCTCCCTCAGAGTCTGTTTGACTCTCTCAGACATCCTATAAGGGGCCTGCCTAATAGGCCTTTGGGGTCTTGTATCCACCTGGTGCTGTACCAGGTGAGTGCTCCCTGGTTTCCTGGTGAACATGCCCCCAAACTCCAGCAGCACTGCTCAGATTTCTCGAACATAGGTAGGAGATAGCTGCTGGGACATTGCTACCCCTTCCACTGAAGTGTCAGCCTGAGCCTCACTGAGGAGATCAGTCCCAAGATCTTCCTCAGGTTCCTCCTGCTACCCACTGCAAATGCTCAGCACAAGGGCCTCCCTATCATGGAAAGGTTTTATCATATTAACATGGTACAATTTGTGGCCCTGCCATCTGCCTAGCACTTCCACCATGTAGTTAACATCACTTACCTTTCTTACCACCTTGTAGGGTCCCTCCCAAGCTGCTTGCAACTTGTTGTGTCTGACAGGAATGAGAACCATCACCTGCTGCCCTACAGCATACTCTCTATCTCCAGTATTCCTGTCATACCACACCTTTTTCTGTTGTTGGGCTTCTGCCAGGTTCTCCTGGGCCAGGCCCATGAGTTCCCTGAGCTTTGTCCTGAGGTTCAGGACATATGCCACAACAGTCTCCTTGTGAGACTCATATTCACCTTCCCACTCATCTCAAATTAAATCTACAGGTCCCCTCACCCTATGCCCATACATCAACTCAAAGGGCGAAAAACCTGTGGATTCCTGGGGAACCTCTCTGTAAGCAAGCAACAAATGGGGCAAATATTTGTCCTACTCCCTCTTAAACTGATCTGTAAATGCCCGTAGCATGGATTTGATTGTAGAGTTTAACCTCTCAACAAGACCATTAGTCTGGGGATGGTAGGGGTGGTCCTCATGTGCTTCACCCCACAGGACTTCCACAGACAAGCCAGCAGGTCTGACATAAAATTGGCACCTCTGTCAGACAGTATTTCCTTTGGGAAACCTACCCTGCTGAAAATCTCTAGCAAAACATTTGCCACCTTCTCTGCCTCAATGGTGGACAAAGCCACTGCCTCAGGGTATCGTGTAGCATAATCTACAATCACTAGGATATACTTTTTCCCTGTGGAACTTGGGGTACTCAGAGGACCCACAATATCCATACATACCCTCTGAAATGGCTCCTCAATCACAGGCAAAGGCATCAAAGGAGCTCTCACCTTGTCTCCTGCCTTGCCTACCTTTTGGCACTGCTCACAGATCCTGCAGTACCCTGTTACATCTCTGGAAATTCCAGACCAATAGAAGTTTTGCATAATATGCCTCTTTGTACATTTTATGCCCATATGACCTGCAAAGGGTAAGCTCTAGGCACTACCAACTGCTGTACTCTCTCACCTTCTAACCCACCCTCAGGGGTCCACTCTCTGTATAGTAACCCTTTGTTCCAGTATACAGATTCCCCCTTACCTTGAGAATCAGGTACCTCCCTAGCTACCTGCCTCAGGCCTTGCAATGTAGGGTCTGAGAGCTGAGCCTGTCTCAAGTCTCTCCTTGTAACCCTTCCCAGCTCCCGTTCCACAGGAAGTCTGGCATCCTCTGATAGCGGTGCCTCACTGTCAGCCTGGGTACTACTACTCACCTCTACCATTGCAGTTACCCTGTCCAAGGGAACGTCAGTACCCACAAGCAGCTGTGACTCACATTCAGTCTCACTGCTACAGCGTAGCTCACTCCCTGAAATAACAACCTCAGTAGTCCTGGCTGCAAGTATGCAGTCTGGCTGGATTTCCCCCAGGCTACCAGATCCACATGCTTGTCTCCTAGCCTCACCGCATATAACTGCATAAGTACATGGTACTGCCTCATCCAAATCCTTCCCTCTCAGGACATCCGCATGATGGTAGTTCCATACCCCTGTTGTCTCAAGACAACACACTGTTGGCATTTTGTCTTTCCCACTTAATGGCTCCCTCACCTTTGGTTCCCTACCTTGCCTCCGTGGACTACTGTATGCCACATGGCCCCACTGGTTGCATTCAAGACATTTAACCCTAGCTCCTGGATGTGTACCTGGACTAGTGGCTTCCCCTGTTACTGATAGATTCTGTTGGGGCAGTCTGTGCTGCCCATCATGGGTTCCTTTAGTCCCATGAGCAGTACTGGCGGTCCCTTTCCTGTGTAGGGCTGCATGCTTGCTGGGTATAGGTCTCCCTTCTTCCCCAACTCCTCTAAAGTAGCACACTGTCTATCAGCTAACCAGATCCTCATGTCCTCAGGCAAATTTCTAAGTGCTTGTTCCCTTACCAAAAGGTCTGCCAGCCCTTCAAAAGTGGTGACTTGACATCCACTCATCCAGCTATGAAAATAAGTGCTCAGTTCAGCAACATATTCACATACATTTTCATCTGCCTTGCGTCTATGCTCACAAAACTTTTTCCTATACATTTCAGGTGTTAGTTTAAAACATCCCAACAAGTGTCTCTTTACAGCAGTATAATCAAAAGTCAGTGTCATGTATTTTTGCTAAAGAAGTTACAGCTTTACCATGGAGGAAGGGAGTCAGGAACCGTACCCAGAGCCCTTGGTCAACTTCATACTGTTTAGATACACACTCAAACATATGAATGAAGCTATCAAAATTATCCCCTCTTTAAACTGGGGAAGAAATATACTGACCTTTTGCGCTTCTGGGGTCCGGTTACTCCCTTCCCCATTACCTCCATGACTCTGGCGAAGAGTCAGCATTTCTCTCTCATGCTTTCTCTGCCATTCCTGTTCTTTAGCTTCTAGGCTTCTCATTTTCTCGGCTGCTTCTTGTTCCATATGTCAGGCCTCCAACTCAAGTCTCTTTAGCTCAAGCTGGATTTTTAAGTCCACTGCAGAAAGGTTGAGTTGTCCATTCTCCGAGGATATTGTATCTCCACTGTCAATCTGATTATCTTCCAGGCTGCTGTTTTCTGATGCAGCTGTAACCAAGGCTGCAATCAGGTCTGCTTTAGTCAGGTTTCCATGCACCAGTTCCCTAATCTGGCACATCTCCGCCAGCTGGCTCCTTGTCAGCTTTCCATACTCTTCTGCTGACATGCTGCCTGCTCACCCTGACTAACACTAAGCTAACAAAAGAAATAAAACAATTGTGATCTGAACTCTGAGTATACACTGTGTGGCTGTTTTAGAGTACAAAACACTTTTAGAGATCACTGTACATAAGCTACAGGAATTTGCTCTACCCACACCACTACAAGCCAATTAGTATGTGAAGTAGATCCCACCACTGCCAAACACTTGTGACAACCGTGCCCTGGCCCAGCAATCAAGGAGCCACAATCCTCACCACCAACACCAGGGAGGTCATCTCATAGAAGAGAAAAGAATAACTAATACACACAGTAAAATACAATTTTCCTTAAGTGCACACAGAGATCACAGTCAGTCTGGGGCTGGTTGCTCCTTTGCTCACCAGGTCCCCAATAAGACTCCCCACTGGCACAGCTATAGGGTCCAGGTGTCAGCCAAGCTGGGTAAGCTAAAACCTCCAGTACCCTCTCTGTCCAACCAGTGCTTTGTGTCCCTGACAAGTAGCTGAAACACCACACACACACTTTGAGATAAGTATTTATACAACTTCACAGACACTCCTGGGAAAGGCTGACACAGATTCTCCAGCTGTGCCCCTTTACCCAGACTACACAGTAGTAATTACTACCACCACCCAACTAATAATATCAGCTACTAAAAGGCCCTTAAAAGGGTGTACAGTTATTACTGTGCAATATTATTATCCAATGGTAATGTGACTATACAGTCTAAGGCTTATTAGAGTGGCCTCTTACAATAAACTCTATAAATGTGCAATGTACTCTAGAGCTTATCTCTACAGAAATCAGCCACAGGTAGAAGGTTTTAAAAATATTTAATAATAAATAATTAAAACACAAGACAAAACCAATACACCACAGAGATAGCTAAGAGTTCATAGATCACACAGAAACTTAAAATAATACAGTAGGACATGTCTGATTTCAAAGAAAAATACCTAATTAATCTTTACTAGCTTTAACTATTCCTACAAGAAATCACAGTGCTAAAACTTACATGTGAGCACAAGGCAGAGTGCTGATAAGTTAGATGTCCAAAGTCAAAATGCTTCCAGACTCTTGTGAGAAATAGTATTTAAACATTACTAACAAACATGTTTGCTCGGTCCCTTCCGAAATGACATCATTTTTGGCACTTAGGTTTTTCCAAGCAAACTGCATTATTTAGAAATCTAACACCTGCACAGAAACTTACAACAATAGAAGACATTTCACATGTATATTCTAACAGAAACTAGAGCAATAAAGCACCTCCCATATCTAAATTCTGGTCATAAACTTTAGCCTTAAAACAATGGGCATGCAACCTTCATCCAGCCGCACTGGAGCCGAATTCTAATATGAAAGGATCACAACATGCTTCACTGGGCCAGTAAAGTGCAATGTTGTCACACATTTTGCAACTCCACATTTCACATTATTCTTTACACTCAAGAAGCATGCCTGTATTTTACATTTATTACCAAGAAAACATGCCTGTATTTTGCATTTATTTACAAATGCCAGAATTATATATCAAATTCTATTTGACTAGGCTGGCAGCCTTTGCCCATCTCTCCCCAATCGTCACAGAACATATATTAGTTTTATGGTTGCTGAGACTATACCTGAAGATCTGAGGCTAAGTGACATTTCTGATAAAACAGAGACAAGGGAATTGTATTGGATCCTGCAATTGCAGGCTGAAAAAAATAAAGGGTTAAATGTAAAAGTCTCTTTAAGGCCAACCCTAAAAGCTAGAAGGCTGTTTGGGTGATGTAATGTTCACTAAGTAGAATACACACATGACCCTTAACTAGTTATTCTGTTGGGGGAGTTTGAATGTGCTTAGAGTGTTTATACAGATTGCCTTGTATATTGTTTTTATGGTCTGATGAAGCTGACATAGTCAGTGAAAGCGCTTATCATATTTTATTGTTTTTTTGTTTTTTGGCAGTCATTAAATTTGTGGATTTTACCTCTGCTGAGCCACAGTGGTTACATATTTTTGTCTTGTATACCATAGACAATATTTTTCCAGTGGCCTTCCCAAAAACTGTATAATACTAGGTGATTTCAATATCAATGCCACTGGCCCTGAATAAAGAAAATTTAGTAAAATGCTGTACACATATGAACTTGAAAAGCTAAAGAACCTAGCAGACCAGACCCACACTCAGGAAAACATTCTACCTTACACCTAATTTTATCTCACATAAAACATAAATGCATAAATATTAATATACAAGCTAACTACAGAAGTGACCACTGCCCTGTTATTTCCACCTGATCTTTTAAAACCAAGAAAGGTACTCCTCAAATAATTATAGGGCAACCTTTTTTCTCAGAATAAAAGTCAGATACTAGATAATTGTCTATAAGCCATAGACTAATCGTACTTTATAACCCACAACATCGAATAACTGCTCTAAGTATATTCAGTAATATCCATTCCCAACCCCAAGATACCCTTTTCTCAACCTCCAGAGGAAGACTCGGGGTCAAAAAATGTCTCTAGATTAACAACAATCTAAAACAAGAAATGAAACAGAGAGATTTAGCCTTGAATAAGTGGAAAAAGACCCCACAAATGCCTATCTGCATCTAGAATACCTTACACTTAGAAAATTGTCAAGAATATCCATTAACAGTGCCATAGCACAATACCTTTGACATACACAATCAGACCTCGCTAAACACCCACAACTCTTGTGGAGAGAAATAAAAAATCTCACAAAGCAAATATTCAACTCCTTCCACAATCCTTCAAAAAGCCAGGAAGAATTCCTGAATAACTACAAGAATTACCTTTTTTCTTTATAGGTTCATAGGATCATAGGTTGGTACTAGGCTATCAGCCCTAGGGCCTATACAAGCCTAGCCATAACAATTCCCTGGCTATTTCTTCCCACACTATTTACTTCCCTGGACCCCTGTCTAGACTGTCATCTAACGTGATCCCTAGGGTGAATTTCCTTTCTCCCGTCCAATCGTCAAAGTTACTTTTGAAGAGGGCCAAAGAGGCACGCTGCTTGACATGTATGGACAATCTATTCCAGAGTCTGGGGAGTCTCTGGGTCAGGAACCTATCCCTCCAGCATGTTTTGTTTATTGTGATGACAAGGTTTAGTTCCCTGGAGCATGTGGCTCTGAGGGATTGGGATTTATTTAAGTGTAGCATGTCCAACAGCTCTGGGTTTGACATGGCCTTGTATGTTAAGTAGACGATATGTGACAGAGTATAGCTGGAGTTTTTTAAGGCGGTCAGCGTAGGGCATCTGCTTTAAGTCTGTGATTCTTCTAGTCAGGTATTTCTGCAGCCTTTCCAGTTGTTGCAGATGTCTTGAGAGGTACATTCCAAACGGGGCATTGTATTCTATAATGGGTCTAATGAGGGATGAGTACAGTGGGACAATAACCTCCTTTTTTCTGGATGAAAAGCCCTTAGTGATGAGGTGTGCCACATAGAAGGATTTCCTGACTGTTGTGGCGATGTGGTTATCAAAGGTGAGACCACTGTCCACCTGTGTCCCCAAGTCTCTTATCACACTCTCAGTGTTTAGTGTACTGCCACCTACATGGTAATTCATGGGTACATTTTTTTCCCAAAGGGGATAACTATACATTTATTGGCATTGAGCTTGAGCCCATGGCTGTGGCATCAAGCATCTGTTTCTGTAAGCCCCTTTTGTAGAGTATCCACATCATTTGTAGATTCAACAATGGCTCCCAGTTTGCAGTCATCTGCGAACTTTGTTAGCCAGAATCCCTTAGTGATGGCCTGTACTTCAGAGAAGTAGATGCCAAACAAGAGCAGTCCCAGGACTGAACCATGAGGTACTCCACCTGTCACTTGTCTGGAGCTGGATTTGGAGTCGGCTACTTTTACATTGTGGGTTCTATCAGTAAGCCAGTTAGCAACCCATTGGGTGATGTAGGGATTAATGCCCAGCTTAGTAAGTTTATCTAGGATTCCAGAGTGGGAAATGGTGTCAAAGGCCTTGGCAAGGTCTAGATAGGCTGTGTGGTCCATGGCTCTGGAGACTGATTCAAAGAAGTCAATCAGGTTCAGGAGACAAGATCGGCCCTTCACAAACCCAAACTGGGTGGGGTCCAGTGTTTGAAGGTTGCCAATGTCTTTGTTTATAAGTTCCATGATAATACACTCCATGGCCTTGCAAATAAGGCTCGTCAGACTGATGGGATGGTAGTTCCCGGGATCCAAAGTGGATCCCCCCTTGTGGAGTGGGATAACTGTAGCTCTGCACCACTCAGTGGGCATGAAACCTGAGGTGAGGCTATGATTAAACATGACACATAGGTGAGGTTCCGGTTCATATTGTAGTTCCTGTAGTACACAGCCTGGGATGTCATCTCGTCCCATGGATGCTGTATTCTTAGCTTTGGAGAGTGTGTTTTTTACCTGTGTGGCCATTATTACTGGAATTTGGCAATCTTCCGGTATTGAGATGGGCCATTTAGGGGGTGAGAGCGGGTGAAGTTGGCACAAAATCAATCTGCCAGGATATTGGCAATATCCTTGGGATAAGTATATTTAATGACATTCTGTTTTAGCTCAGAGCAGATCTGAGCATTGCCATTTAGATTCTTGACATTTATTTTCGTAACTAGCTTTGGAGGATTTTATGAGGGATCTCAGTTTCTTACTGAGGCTGGTAAGGGAGTTTTTTGCATCCTGAGATTTTCCTTTTTTCTGTAACAGTTTCTTCCTTTTGTTGTAAAGTTTGTTTATGGCAGGGGACCACCAGATTGGCTTCCTTTTTTTGGATGAGAGCATCTTGGTTCTATTTAGGATGGCACGATTCATGCATGAGTGGATGTGCTCGTACAGTGCCTTAGTGTAGGATTCAGCAGTTGAACTTTCAGTTCCCATCTGCATGGGTGTCATGAAGTTTGTCACTTCTGACTTGAGTAGCATAAAGTTGGCTTTGGAGAAGTTTTTTTACTTACTGGGGGGTGGGGGTGGGATGTGGATGTTAAGGGTGATTAGCTTATGGTCAGACCTGACTAAAGAGGGAGTGACCATAGCTGTGGAGCATTGATTTCCCATGTTGGTAATGACCAGGTCTAGGATATTGGAGCCCCTAGTGGGGCTATGGATTTGTTGATCCAGGGCATTGGAATTTATGAATTCCAAGAACCGTTGGGCAAAGGTGTTGGTACATGAGTAGTTTTCCCAGTTAATGGCAGGGTAGTTAAAATCACCCAGTATTAGGTTGTTTGGTTCTATTTTAATATTTTCCAGTATGTTTAGAAAGGTGTAGTGAGAATCTTGGGGTATGGTGGGGGATTTGTAGCAAGCTACAATTTGATTGCAGTCTTACCTAGTGTTAATTGCACCTGGAGAATTTCAGACGCATTGTGTTGGGCAGCTAGCCTGGTGGTGTGAATATCCTTGGTGAATATTGACACTCTTCCACCTTTAGTGTTTAGGTCCTGGTTTGGTGGCCGAAAAGTATGGTAAGAGTTGTAGCCTGGTATTGCAGGGGTGCTCTCTGGAGCCTTGAACCAGGTCTCAGTTACTGCACAGATATCAATGTTCTCCATTTTTAGGAGTGCCTCGAGAGAGTGCATTTTGAGGTTTAGACTTCTAGCATTGAGTAGCATTACCTTCAGATTTTGCATGCTTGTACCTGTTACGGTGGTGATTTTGTCCTTTGAACTTTGCCTAAAAAAGGCAGCCATTAACTTCACTTGATACTATATAATTATACCCCCTAGCTTCCACTGTAGCCACATTTCACTTTTCTGCGGTATCAGTTAAAGAAACAAAATCATTACTGCCTAAACTAAAATCCTCAAGTGCTAAATTTTCATCTTACCTTTCTTCAGTTGGCAGCCTAATATATTGCCAAACCTCTAATACACATATTCAACTTATCTATCACAACAGCAATTCTTCCTCCTGACATCAAGCATTTTACTACCAAACCTCTTCCAAAGGTGAAATCACCATCCTAGCTCAGTCACTACTGATCCTTATCAAACTTGAGTCCCGTGACAAAATACTTTACAAACACCTCTTCAAGCATATTAACAACTGTGGACTTCTCTGTGATCAGCAACATGGATTCAGGAATTATTTTAGCACTCGGTGACTGCTCTCCTATCTGCTACAGGTAATATATATACAGCAGCGTTAACAAAGGCCTTATCACTGCAGGAATATTTGTAGACTTAACTAGAGCGTTTGAAACAGTCAACTACAGACTTCTACTCAAGCTCTAAAGACAATTTTGGTGATAATACAGTAGTCTGATTTGAAAAGTATCTAAAGATAGAACATTCCAAGTATACTGTAAAAACATTTACTCAGATGTCTCCACTATTAATACATGCGTTCCCTAAGCCTGAATCCTTGGACCATTCCTTTTCTCAATATTTATCAATGACCTAAGAATCGACATTTCCGCAGCTTAATATTACTATGTATTCAGATGATATACTTCTGGACAGAAAAAAAAAAACACATCAATCACCCCTGACACCCATGCAGTCCAAATTCTTTGGACTCTGTACATGGCTACAACAGAACAAACTACTACTGAATACATCCAAAACTAATGTCATGCTTTTTTTCTAATGCAAGGAAGCTCCCATCGCTACCAAAGCTAATAGTCGAAGACACAAACGGTAGTACTAGCCGCAATGTTTAACAGCAGAAATAATTAGGCTTGACACTAGATCCACTTCTTAATCTCAGCAATCACACTGATAAAATTACTAGCAAAGCCCTTTTTCAATTAAAACTGTCTTACACTTTCACCCCTATTATTCACAACTACCTGGAAATCTATTGACAAAAATAGTCTCTTTCCTAAACTTGAATATGCTGTGTCATAACTTAGCATGCACTCCTACAACTGCAAAACAATACAGAATGCAGAGCTAAAAATTTGTAAATTTGCTGTCTTAGCTGACAGAAGAAAACACCATTGTGATGTACTTCATGAGATGCACTGGCTGCCACTTCCAGATACAGCTACTCTTCTTCTAAAACTCTAACCTTTAAAGTTCTTAAATAGGAAATTACCTTTGAGAGACCAAAACATACCCCTCAACCTCTTAGCACAAGAAATTTGGACAAAGCCTGTCATAATGGGGGAAAAGAAGCCCAAAAATAGGTACACATTTTAAATAGCACTCTTATAAACTTAGAAAGTTGCTAGAATAACAGGACTTTTGTTAGTATGCATTTTCTGAAGTATATGAAGACTGAAACTCAAATGCATCTCATTATTTAATTACTTTAATCCTTAGATCACCCCAGTAATTTATCAAAAAACACAATTTTTATGAGGAACAGACCAAAAATAAGAGGCCAAAATCTGGACATTCTGTGAAAATCTGTACAGTTGAGAGGTATGGTACACCTTTAAGAACAGAGAAGAAAATGCTCTGCTTTCAAGACCAAGGTTCAAACTAGCCTCAGGCAATAAAGCCTAAAGAGCAGGACATGTACTTTGGAACCATCTATGAAATGATGGTTAGTGTAGTTGTTGTGTCTTTCGGCTTATCCCAGTTAGGGGTCGCCACAGCGGAACTCCGGTCCGCTAATGTTTGGTAGTGGATTTTTACGTGCCGAGTTACCAGCCCTGACGCACAACCTTCAACGAAGGTACGCCCATTCACACATGCCTCCACACAGAAGACATCCTAGCTGAGAATCGAAAGCGACAATGTCTTGCTGTGAGGCAACAACGCTACCGCAGCACCACTACCACGATGGTAAGTGTAGTCAACCTTTAAAAAGCATTAAAATCCTATAAATGCTCATGCTTTCAAGTTGCTGGTTATTAAATCAGTGTATATAACTCAACTCATTTGTCTTATGTAAATATTGTATATGTTACCTTTTTTTGTAACATTTTAGCATGTTAAATTCTTAATCATCCTACTCATTCAGTGTATATAACTCAGCTCATTCATCTTAGGTAAATATTGTATACATTCTTTTTGCAATCATTTATCATGTTAAAATCTGAACTGTCTTGTAGTCAATAAGAATGTATACAACTAAATTCATTCATCTTGTATAAACTGTATGTCTTGCCCTGCTTTTACAATGTTTTAGCATGGTAATGTTTGTATTTTCCAATTAATTCAATATGCAGTTTGCTTTTATTGTATGATCTTTTCAACTGTGCATCTTGTAACATTGTCCTTGGGTCATGGCTGAAAAGGGCCATTTGACAAAGCCACCTCCCTGGTCAGCAAATTGAAATAAATAAATAAAAATAAAACTTATATACCATTTGACTGAATGAAAATTGTTATAAAGAAAATATGTATTGCATGTTAATAACAATGGAAACTATTATTATGGTTTGCTATATTTTCTATTAAAAATGCAAACCCATGTTACGGCTTAAAATGTGATGAATTAAAACGAGCAAGGTTTATACTAAATGAGATTAATAATTTATTTATTAATTTTATTTTGTTTTTGTTTACTAGGTTTGCCGGACTAGGTATAGTCAAAAGAAAACCTTTTCAGCAGAAGCTCGTGGAGAAATGTTGAAGCATATTACAAACATTTTAAACAGACACTCAGTAATTAACATGAACAGACATTAAGTAATATACAGTATATTAACAATTACATGTACATTTGGTTATTAGAGTACATTTATACAAAAATAAAGGCAACTGCCTTTATTGTTGCAGGAGGAGTTTATTTATTTATTTAACATTTGTTTACCGGGAAAGTCTGACATGGAATGAGGACAATTTTCAGCGGAGGCCCGGGGAGAAACACTCCAAATGTATGTCTTTATGACAGAGTTGGTAGTTGGTAGTGATTCAGAAAGTAGGCTGCATTTAAAGCTCTAATAAATATTTAATTATGCAGTTCAGTGTGCTTTGCTAAGTCAGAAGATTGTTTAGCATAGTCATCACTTGGTGAGAGAGACGTACCCCAGAAGTACAATGTGGAGTTGGCAATAGAATGAGGGGCAGACTTCAGAACAAACTCAGGAAACTACCAGGTATGGTACAAAGTGGTTGTTATGGCAATAACATGCCTGATATATGAATCCAGTGCCATTGGTATCAAAATGGTATGGTGCACACTAGAAATGTTCAATTCAGTATTTACAATATGAAATCACATGAACACGTTCTTAAAAGGTTGTAATCATAGCTAAAAAAAGCATTAGTACACAGAACACACAACAGAAAATGTAACTGCTGAAAGAAACAGAGTTTGGTGAATCATTTCAAAGACTAAGACTGTCTAAAGAGAAGGAGAATTAACCAAAGACACATAAGTCCTACCTGTATAACTAGTGCTAAAAAAATCTTTACAAGTGACTTATCAAATATCCACTGTCTTTTTATAGCCACACAAAAAATAGAACAGAACATTGTAGTTATTTGCACTGGTAAACAGCACTTAAACTCTACCATATAAGGCTGACTGTTATTCTGCAATAAACGCATTGCACCTACATACAGATAATGTACCAGCTGTACTTAGACGCTGCTTGGAAGGTAAACCAAAAGACTAAACCATGTTCTCAACTCAAAGATGTGGCTTAAAGTTCTACTTAGTATCCTTTGCTGCTTGTATTTATACTTCAGTGATGACGCCATCGGCTGGTCTTCCAGATGACTGCAGGCAGCAAATGAGAAAAAGAAGTGTTGTTTACACACTGAACCAATGGAGTAGGGCTCTGTGAGTATCAAATGCAACAGTGAGCTACTGAAAATACAGAAACGAAATCAGCACTATGTTCTTTGGATCAGTTTCACCAAGCTCTAAGGTCATCCTGGGGGCTCGTCCCTCTGTTCTTTCATCCATGTGTTCTTTTATATGCCCTAGTTAGTTCCATTTTCATAGCCCCCACTCATCGACTCTTTGGGCCATTCCCCCCTTGACTTGTACCCTCCCACCCAGGATGGGCATGCCCATCCCTCTGTGCCACTCTGTCAGTTGTCCGAACTGCTAACTGAACCCAGGGTGGCTGGGCTGTATTCAGGCCTTTATGCCTCTCTACAGTACTTAATCTGCCAGAAACATAGATTTTGATGACAGTGTAGGATCACTTAGCCCACCTAGTCCACTTGTTTTTTTATATTATGGATAAACTATAGCGTCATCTTAACTAACATTAACAACATTTTATTTTTCTTCCGTCCAGCATAATAGCAGCATATTGTCTTCCCCACAAATTCTTTAATTCTTTTTCAGTTTTGGGTGCTGCAATCTCCTCAGGGAAGGCTGCTCCAATTCCACCAGCTTTCCATAAAAATGTCCCAATGTACCATCCAACTGTGTCTTCCTTTCTCACCTCTTTCCCTTATTCTTGTTTTAAGATATCTGTTTGTGAGGAAAGGTTCCAATGTGGAGTCTGTAGATGCCTGGAGGTGCTGGATATTATTATCATAGCCCCTTTTTCCATCCTTTCTTTAGTATTGTATCTATAAGCTCTGGTAGTTTTTCTTTGTGTGACTTCTAGTGAAGAGCACAAATCAGTTTTTTGTCCCCTTCTGGACTCTTTCTATTTTGTTTTTGTCCTGGTAAACTGAGGTCTCTGGAACTACAGAGCTTTCTCCAGATGGCATTATGTCATCTGTCTACATAAATGAATAATAGCTTTACACTGGTACTGTGGTTTCCTGTGCAGAACAGAATTGCACATGCCCACTTTGCTGCTTTGTCACATTGCTTGCTTGCTTACCATTAGATTATCCAGTATTAATACTCAAGGTCCCCTTCTACTTTAGCTGTTGCTGCTTACCACTGAGACTATTTAGTCCTTTCAGAGGTTACTTCCACCCAGATGCATTATCCCGCATTTTTACATTCAATTTATGAAAAAAATAAAATATCTATTTGACATGGAAAGTATACCCCTATACCTGTACAATCGGTCAGTAATAGTGTAGGCCAATCCTCAGCCATAATTATTACATGTATCACATTACATGGAATCCTAAACAGAGCATTAGTCTTATTAGTGTTATCTGCCACAAAACCTGTCATTTGTATTGAAACTAACAGAAAAATAACACCTGAAAGCAATAAAAAAAAATGGAAAATATGAAATCTGTCATTGTATGACTTACTTTGTCTGCAAAGTCCTTTTCTAGTTCTTCAAAACAAGTGTACACTTTGTTTCCTCCCATTTTTTCTTCCCTCCTTAATACGAATTCTGGAAACAAAGCAGAAATGAAACAGATCTTTACGTGTCGATTTATACGATGTGTTGATTTATTCGCATTATAATGGAAAAAAGCTATAAAACACAATACTACCATGGACATGCACAGTTCTGATTGCAAAGTATTATTTTTTCTGTGTGTTATGTTTGCTGGCAGATGAAGGCAGGACAAGGAGGAAGTGGAGAGGGAAAGCACAGAGAAGACGTGTTCCACAGTAAAAGCAGGCAAAGCAATGCACTGAGAAAAGAGTCTTCCAAGAGAGGATCGCAACAAAATGGGACAGTGCTGTTGTCACCAGTTAAACAAGAAGATACCTAGGAGAAAAAATATACAAAATGGCTTAATGGTAGCCAGGCAGTTCAGCAGGTCAATTATGCAGGACACCCGGAATGGTGCAGCATGGAAGATGAACTGTCAAGATATTGCATTTCTGCATATGACTAATTAAAAGGTCAGTGTGAACTCTGTAACTCAGACCACCAAATATTCCCAGAGTATTCTCTTCCCCATCAGCTTTCAGGATCTCTTCAAGCTCCCCACATTAAAAATGCACTTCAATTGCTAAGTGTTCTCTTTGTCTTTTTACTGGCACCCTAGTGGTTGCACACCATCATTTTTTTGACAATTGAGTGACTGTGTCTGAGGAACCTACAATTCCTTTCTCACTTCCATCATTACACCAGCCTACCTGTTCAACTTCTGAAGCTTGCGGTGATCATGTGTGTTGGATGTGTACTTACTGAACTGACAAATGCAGGCATTCATAGATTTATATGATTTGGTAGCAGGTTCACTTATTTTAAATTGACAGTGAACTTGGATGGTTCAACTGTTTTTTAACAGCTTGATTTCACTGCAACTTTACCTGTAGGTCTGCAGCAGGACCGTCATATCTAGATCTACAAATTACATGTCTCAGTATAAAGAACGTCTTACACATAAAAACTGTCCTAACTTATAGTTTTGGAATGATTGACTGGCCTCAAAACATGTTAATAGATTAGAGAGGAAACAAGAAGGATGCTTCATGCTCACCAAATGATTTACAAAAATCAGTGCATACCAACATTATATATTCCCCATTCCAAAGGAAGGATGGGCCTCCTTGAAATTGATTACATGTATAGAGCTGCAATTGTGGGACTCCATACATATCTGCTGACCTCACAAGACTTAAATGTAGTGAAAGTTTAGAAACATGAGGAGAATAAATCTAATATGACTTCCCTGCTTAGGCTAGCAGAACCATATCTGCATCAAACACGTATGGAAATCAAACCACAAGTTGATAAAATCAAGCCAGCAAATGAATGTGCCAAAAAACAAAAGAAAGAATATAAAGCGAAGGACCAGATGAGAAGGCAAGAAATGTGTAAAATGTATAAATATAGTTGCAAGTATAGAAAACTTATGGAAGAACCTCATGTTGATCAGGAACAAATGCAGAAATGGTTAAGAAGAGGTGAATTCAAACCAAGAGATGAAAGGTTAATATTGGCAGCACAAGATAGTGGGCTACATACAGGTTAGTTGACAAAGTCCATTGAACATGTGGGAGAAACAGATAAATGTAGTTTTTGTAAAACAGAATTGGAAACAATTGCACACTTCGTTGCTGGTTGCGACATACTAATGGCAGAAGGACTGTATACTGAAAGGCATAATAATATGGTGAGACTGTTGCACTGGGGATTGTGCAAACATTATGGTACTGAAGTGGCTGAAAAACACTGGAAACATGAGCCACAAAGCACCATAGAAAATGATGAAGTCTCCATAACATAGGATCATCCATTGCCAACAGATCAAAAGACAGATGCTAGAAAACCAGATATAGTGGTCCAAGAAAAGAAGACAAACATAGCACTGATTACTTTCATCACCATACCCAGTGACTGCAGTGCTGTGCATACAGAGACACAAAATCATAAAATATCAGGATTTGCAAGTAGAAACAAGAGCAATGTGGAAGAAAGATATGAGATAGTTCTAAGAGTAATAGGAGGAATGGGTCTTATAAAACAGAGTCTACAATCATATTTAGATATGCTACCAATACAAGTAACTCCATACAAATTGTGGGTGCTGCAAAGAGCACTTTTGGCTGACATCAAAGATTGAAACAATACTAATCTCATGAACTTTAATTGTACTTTGACTTGGGAATGGGGTCCATTCCAGTCATGGTAATAGAAACCCAAAAGACTTGGGGAAATTAAAAAAGTAAAAACAGTAAAGTTTTCTTGAAAGCAACCTTTTCAGTATCAGTTGACATATAATTGGATTTATTGTAAACAAAAGCATTGTATCCTGTTACATCATTAGAATTGTGTTGTTTGGCAATAATCCACACATAGGTTTGGGTATCACAGGATTTACAGTGGATTAAGAAGCCTGCAGTCTCTTAGAGGTCACAAACCTGTCCTCTAATACAAAGACCACTTTGCAGTCTTCACTGTGCTTACAGGCAGACACAAGCCTCATCGTATAGTCTAGGACTAGAATGCACTGTATTAAATGTGCAGTTCAGAGACGTTTATCATAAATTACCTCATTAGAATAAGCTATGAGCCTCAAAGCTACATGATATAAATAGCCGCTGCCATTTCAGTGCTCACTGTGCTATCAGATTTTTCAGGAATAGTAGGTGGAACATAATTAAGATATTTTTATTAACCTACAGAGTGGAGGACTGATCAACATGTGCAGTGATAAGGGTACACAGGCCAGTGGCAAGTAAAAAAAGTAACTGGATAATTGTAAGGATCTTTTCTTGTTGGTGTAGGCAGTGCTCCACATCTACCTGCTGACAGGGAGGATGGAGAGCATAGGAAGAGTTGGGAAAGATCTATGCAGGAAATAATTACATTGGCCTCCCAATTACATAGGTGTGAAATATCTTTTGAGGTAAGGGTGCACAAGACATCGGTAGATGAGAATACTGACTGGGATAACTATAAGACCTTTATTTTTTGGAGAGGTTGCTGCACCTCAATCTGCTGATTGGGGCTGTGGAGCCCAGGGGGGTTGTACTCATGAGTGACACAGAACAGGACTCAGGTGCAGGAAGCAGTATTCCACTGAAGTTTTGGCTGTGAGGCTGTGTGAGGTGTACTATACCCCTGATAAGTGTGCCAGATGGACAGAATTGTGCTGTGATACACAAAGTCTTTGTCTGCAGATTATATATGGAACAGTGGATGGGTCAAGCTAGGGAAGGCACACTGAATTACTAATATTAGTGACAGTGAATATGTTGCACATGATGGCTGTACTTTCATGAGCAGAGGCAAATGCAGATTGCCAGCGGGGTGAGCATCACAACACAGTCTGTCCTCATGCTGCAACTCTGCCAGCATTGTTCACCAAAACAGGTACTGCTCTTTCAGTAGCATATCGCTTCTATGGGGAACTGCACTGTGATTATGCAGTATAGAATGCATGGTATTTTATGGTAGTGGAGCTCCCACATGGGTGTGTGACCAGTAGAGATGGTGCTGCACATATTTTGCTCCTGCTCACTAACCGTAGCTGTATGTCCACATTTACAGATAGGTATACAGCACCTAAATAAAGGAAGTATATTGAGAAGGCCCCCTGTGAGCATGGAATGTTGATACTGAAAACAGACAAGATTGGCATGAGCTGGTGGCAGATGTTAATGCAGTCACTGACCAGAACATAACACTCATCAAGTCCTTTGCAGGGTTACCAAAATGATCCTACATGCATGCAATAAGGCCTACACCACTGCACAGGAAAAAATGACCGCAGGTGGGATTCTACCATCACAAACCACCCTCACTATCATAGAAGAATTCCTGTGGTCCCTATCAGGGTAGACTGAAAGGACCCTGATACATGACATAGACCTGTGTGTAGGTGCTGAGCTGGATGCAGCATCCTTTGTCACTGTGAGGAGGCAGAGATATGGTATTCCCTTCTGTCAGTAACACATTTTAGTGGCATGCCTAAGCTATAAGCTCTGGGATGTTGAACTCTGCTATATCTGTTCTACAGGGGCATCTGGGATGCTGACATGGAGGCATACCACACAAGGTATGTTTATTTACATTCCTTGCACAGTCTGAGGATACAGTGCCCCTACTGGCAATGATGAATGGTGATGACACAATACCAAGCAAGAAAAAGTACTACTCCACACCGTCAAAAACTTTTAATAAAATGACAAAGCTTTCGGATAAAACTATACTTCTTCAGTGTCTTACATACAATGAGCATAAAAACAGCATTTTTAAATATAACCTAATCATATCACATGACACAGCAAACCTATCAGCAACATCAATTAAAAATGGTGATTAATCTTTTTTTCTCTTCTTAAGAAAACAGTTCACCATATAAAGTCCATAGACTTACATGTACCAAAAAGTACATATACCAAACTTACATAGTTAATACAAAACTACTTCACTTTTCATTGTTTAAGCTTCAGAACTGGTTTTAATGTAACCTGTTTATTAAGACCTGGATATTTATCTTCTTCTAATCGAATAATCCATTCATATTCCTTTATATCTACTGTTTACCTAAGTAAAGTTTGGTATATGTACATTTTGGTAGAATAGTTTTATCCGAAAACTTTGTCATTTTATTAAAAGTTTTTGATGGTGTGGAGTAGTACTTTTTCTTGCTTGAAGCTGCTTTTGGTTGTATTCTCCACTTCACACTGGTTCACCTTTTTCTTGAAGACACAATACCACCAATATCCACCTACACAGCTCTGGCCATTGTGGAACCTCCTCGCCTCTCCAGCTCTGTAGAGCCTATGGTGGGACAAGTCATTCCTGGCACCCTATTCAGGGAGCACCCTAGTTCCCTGCCCATGCACCTGTAGTATGCAGTGCATCTCCACAGTGTATAAAGACAGGATCTGCATTAGCAGACCAGTGGCTGCCACTGCTGTGGATCCTGCTGATTTCCTGAAATTGGTGTCACAATAGGCATTACTCAATGGATATGCAGAACTGTCATCTAGGTGCAGACAGATACCATCACCCCATAGCAGAGGTGACAGGTGTATTGCATGGCCTACAGGATGACCTATGTAAATGCATTGCCACTGGTGTGTTTGACAAACCCATGGGTACACTTACTGCTGCCATAAGGTGGTCTGCTTTTACACACCAGGGCTGATGCTGTTCCCATAGCCACTGCTGATCTTCCCCCACTGTGGGCAACCCCCCCAGGGTAGGTAAGTCAAGGTCATGTACATCTACCTTTTCTACACCACTCAATGGTGGTGTGCCTGGTATGGAGCGGCATGTCCACCCACACAGTTATGGCCTGCATTGTGGTCAGGTAGGTGGCACAGACAAAATGTCATGGTATTATGGTTCATCTTTGTCCTTGTCGATGAGTGATGGTGCCAGTGCTATTCCTTGAAGTGGATGCACCTATGGTCGGGATATTTACAGTCTACATCATTCCCACCTGAGGACTCATACAAAACACACACACACACACACACACACACACACACACACACACACACACACACACACACACAAACATACACACTACTGCTATGCAGCTACTCCTCATGAAACAGTATCCCATTATTACACAGTACACCTGGCTCCCCCAGTCTCCTGTCATATCGCACACTCCCTCCTACATCCTTAGTTCCCACCTATTGCTGTCCATATTGCTGATTCCTATCACTATGCCTCTCCTCACCTGAATGTATGATGACAACTGTTATTTGTTTTCGCTGCTGTGTTATATGGGTAGGTGTTGTCTGATGCACGGCATGGTTAGTTAATGCACTGTACAATACAGACTGGTTGTAGTATTACATATATCAGTTTTAATCTTTGTTGCATCTAACCTGGCTCACAGTTGTGGGCCAGCTAATATCTCCTTGCCAGTACCACAGAGTATTGTACCCACCTCTGTCTCACATGGTCTTACCCTGGAGCCATTTCCTCCAACAGCTCCTCATCTGGCACTGGTAGGTGGCCAAGAACACTGCATCAATGGGCCCAGACAATATCCCAGGATGCCTTCTAAATAGCATGAAACTTGACCTATCAGGCCTTCTGGAATTGCTATTTAACTGTAGCCTCCAAACAGGCTTCATGCCTTACAAATGGAGAACAGCAACAGTCTTCCTTCTGCACAAAGGTGGGCCATCTACAGACCCTGGAAACTACAGACCCATATGTCTGACTTGCCTCATATGCAAAGCCATGGAAAGATTTATCATGGAAATGATCGATAATGACATAGGAAACTTCCAGATACTGGACCCAACCCAAACTGGTTTCATCAAGGGCAGGTCATGCCTACTCAACCTGGTGGATTTCTTAGAGAACATCGCCAAAACAGTGAATGAGAGCAAAATTATTTACACTACCGACCTTGACCTGGCCAAGGCATATGACACAATACCCCACTTGGGGATTGTTGACAATCTCAGTAAGTTAGATATAAACCCTTACTTCAACTGGTGGATAGCCATCTGGTTCACAGACAGGATCCAGAAAGTCAGAACTGGGGAGTCTACCTCTACAAAGAGGCCAGTCATAAGTGATGTCCCTCAGGGATCAGTCCTGGAACCCTCCTTTTTAGCATTTACTTCTCTGAAGTCAAGGACAATGTCAATGGCCACTGGCTGACTAAATTTGCATATGATTGCAAATTAGGAGTATTCATAGAATCCTCCACTGACACAAATGTTCTCCAGAAAGGGCTGACACAAACAAATAACTGGTGTCAGAGCCATGGGCTAAAACTAAATTCCAAGAAATGCATAATAGTACCCTTCGGGAAGTCATCCACCCCTGATAACTATCGTATTGACAACACATACCTAAGAGCTGACCCAGTAGACAGGGACTTGGGGATACACATACACAGTAATCTAGCCTTTAACCATCATGTGTCTAGAGTAGTGAGGAAATCATTTATGTTATGCAACTTATAAACAAATGTATGGCATATAGGTCTAAGGAAGTCATTGCTCCACTTTATTCGGCATACATCAAGCCTATTATTGTGTACAATGCCCCCTTTGGTATGTACCTAACCAGGCATATCCAACAACTGGAATGTCCACAGAGGTTCCTCACAAAAAGAATAAAGTAAAGAAGAATAAAAGTAACATGTCCTGTGCAGATCTCCTCAGGGCACTATCCCTGTATTCTGTTTCCTACATGCTGTTGAGGGGAGACCTGTTCCTGGCATACAGAGCATTGTCAGACCCCACTCTGATGGACCTCCTGCATATCCACAAAACAAACAGCACCAGAATTATCCATTCTAAAGACCTAAACCTTGCTTGTGACATAAATAGGACCAGCTAGAGAGACAGGTATGTATGCCAGAGACTAACCCTTCTCTGGAACAGGCTCACCATATATGTGAAGCAGAGTTCCACCCTAATCCAATTCAAGTGTAACGTGGACAATTGGCTGGGGAACATGAAATTTATCCCTATTTTGGCACCTATGTCTGTAATATACACAGGCCGCCTGTAAATAGTTCATCTCCCAGGCCCCTGCTTGTAAATGTTTCATCTCCCAAGCCCCTGTTTATATTTATCAAGGGTACAGAATTTGTCAGAGATTTGGAATGCATGGCTAGACTTAAAAAGACCCTTGTGGTTGTTAGCCTAGTGTACACCTATGAACCTATACATTTTGAATAGGGACATTTCCAGTTTAATTCCCTAATAATTTCATAAGACTATGCCAAATCAGTTTGGAGACTCAACCTAGCAAAGCTAGGAAGCAGAAATAACCAAAAGGGGTCAATCATAGGGGCACAGCCATCTTGAAAATTGTCAGTAGCGAAAGTGTTAGGGTCATTATCTGACTCTGAGCAAGAAAAATAAACATATTACTGCCTTAGCATGTAAGAAGCAGAACTATAACTAGCATTGCAAGTGACTGTGCTGTTGAGCTGATGGTGTGTTTTAAAGACATAGTCTTGGAAGAGTGCTTAGAAATTGTAATGGGAAAGGAGAAATGGGCACACCACTGTGGTTATCTGTTTCATTAGGTATATCTGAAACATGTCTTTCAATTGCTCTCATTCCATCTGCTTGTGGATCAGTTGAATATTTGTGTGTAAGTTGCCTGAATACATAGAGTTTATCTCTAAATATAATTTCTTTGAGTTAGTGCGGCCTCAGAGACAGATTATTTAAAGAATGGGATGTAGGGGAAAAGCCTCATGACAAGAGGGAAGAGCCTCATGACAGGGGGTTGGGGGCTTTTCTCCAGCAAAAAGTAGCCTGACTTAATATGAGTGATTCTCACTGCTGAAAATAAATACATAAATAAATAAATACATTTTTATTATTGCTCTCATCCTAAAGCTAATTGTATGTGAACATCTTACCAGAATTTAGAGGAAAGAATACATGCTTAACAAAGGACAAGATTCCATTATTTTCCACATTTCCTGGTTCACAAAAGCTCTTTTTAATCTTCTTTTTTATGTCTTCCTTGGAATCCAATAGATCGATCTTAGACTCCTACAAAACAACAAGAAAAATAAAAGATGAAAAGTAAAGTAGACACAAAAAAAATCTGCAGTAGTCACTGACAAAAATACAATTTTCTACAAGAAAAAAAATCATTGGCATCTAATGAAGTATTAACTAGACTATTAGAAAAACAAAAGAAGGCAGGAACGTGGCTTCTATGTAAGGACACTAAAGCCTGTATGTTACAAAGAAATATTGGAGTGAAGCCATTAACAATGCCTGAAGGCAAGCATTCTACCGGGCACTGTTATACTGATACTATAACAAGACCCAAGAACAAAGGTCGCAGGACAAGTCTCAGAACAGTTCAAAGTGCAGAATACTTCACAATATGCAAAATTACTTCTGCATTTAGAAAATGAAATTTTACATGTCCAGAAAAACAGTTTATAAATTCAAATAATAAAGTGTTTTATATTCACTAAAATTACTTCTGCATTATAAAAGTATTTCCCCATCTGGATTACTGTAGTGTGTTTTACCTCAGGTTTATGGATAGTGGTTTGACATGACTGTAGCAGGTGCAAAACTTCAATGCCAGATTACTGACTCTGACATATCAAAACAGGCAAATAATTACATTACTGTGAGATCTTTACTTTTTACCAGTCACTGCCAGATGTGTAATTACGTTCTTGACCCTCACCTATTGTGTTTTTCACAATCTGGTTCCTGTTTACCTCTTGGAGTTACTCAGACTCATGTCCCATTTAAATATCTCGGGCCTTTGGGGCAGAGGCTCCTGGTTATTCCATAAGGCAAGCTAGAGACACCAGGCAGAAAGTTATTTCCTTATCTTGACCCAGTCCTGTGGAATCAGCTATTCCATATTTGAGTGGGTGAATCTGAGAAGTTTTTAGGACAAAATTTGTTTTATTTGTTAGGAATGTCTTCTTAACAATTGCAGAGTTTTTTCATCACTTTTAGATGACTAAACTTTTGATGTATTTGGTATATATTTATGCATTGTAGATTTTGTTGTTTGTTGTATGGAACTTGCCTCTCACTATCTTGCTTTTTTGTATGATGCATAATGCTTAGACTTAAATATATGAGCACTTTTAATGCATACATTAATTAAAGTTCACAAAATAAGCAGTCATTGCATACTGTAGTCTATTTGGAATGCAGTCTTATTAATAGATTAGTTTAGCTCACTATAAAAAAGTGTTTATCCAGCATAATTAGAGTCAAGAACAGTTTTATAAATATGTCTTCTTTATCAATATTATTTGGTTTGCTGCATGATGTTAATATTTCTTTGCTGCTAATATACTTTGTACTGACGTTCTCTGAGTTGTTACAGTGTAGTACAGGTTTTCTCTGAACACACCATTGACAATGGAACTACTCAGTTTGACATTCCTGGTTAACAAATGTAATACATACATACATAACTAATTAACTAAGTAAATAAATGTAGATTATTCCAGAAGGATGGAAAATAACAAACCTGAAATGCACCACTTTTGTTAAAGTCAATGACTATCTTGTACTTTCAATGAGTAGGGGAATGTGCAAAGGAGAACATGTGCTCTTTGAAACATCACAGTACATACAGAAAGGAACACATAACAGAAGAAACTAAGCAATAACCACGAACCAAACAAACAAAATAAATCAAATAACGGCTCCAATGCACAAAGGAATAAATCACAAAGCTTTAATCCAAGTGAAAGTGAAGCGCTTTTCATCTACCTTGCCAAATAGGTAGACTTCATCAGACAAATCAGCTGTGCAGAACAAGAAAGTTAAATACTATTTTTAAAATAAGATTGACATGACAACCAACCTATGACAATTACAATACACAAAAGTCTAAATAACAAAGTAGCTTACTGGCCAAAGTAGTTTCAGGACGCTCCTCACTCTTAATATCCTACCTATTAATTAAACTATACATATAAAATACAGAATGTATAAAAATAGTCATAACGTTTATCTATAACACTGTACAAATGCTTAAATATTGTTAAACATAATTTAACGCAAAAGACTTTTCAGTTTTAAAATACATGATAGTGAAGTAATTTCATTCAAACCTGGATCTGTGTAAAAAGTTAATCTTAACTGCCATATTAATTCACACTTTTCTAATAAAAGTTGATAAGGGCCTCCTTTTAAAACTAGGGTAACTTGATCTATTACCCTAAACAAAAAACTGTGGGTGGGGTTTTCATTACAATTCCTAGCCAGTGCATTTAAACTGTTTTTCTTTCTAATGTTGTATACATGTTCGTATATCCTATCTCTCAGCCTCCTGTCAGTCTTCCCTATGTAAAACGCAGGGCATAGCTGGCAGGAGGCCAGGTACACCACTGCTTTGGAATTACAATTAAACCTACCCCTCGTCTGATATTTGATTTTACCCACAATGAAATTTGATCCTGTTGAAATAAATTTACAGTAGTTACATGATTCACATTTATAAGTACCCATTATTCTGTGTGAGATACTTACTTCTGCCTCCACAAAATTCTTTAAATTCCTAACTCTTTTAAAAATTAAAGTCGGGCAATTGCCCAACTTCTCAATTAACCCCTTCTCAAAATACAGTAGGTTCCAATTTCTGTCCAGGATCCATCTCAAATCACTCGCTTCTAAATTATACACCGTAATAAAGCTCCTTTTGAATTCTTTATGTGCACTAGTAGCCATTGAGCATGGTTCAACTTCTCCTAGTTCTACATTCGCAAGAGTCGATGGTTCATTAACAGGGCTAGAGTGTACAATACTAACTCTCTTTTCACCAGTGAGGATGTGTCGATAAAAACCTGTACTTCTTTTAGTTTGTACCTCACTTATTAGTTCAAGTGCTAAATATTCAGGATGACCACGACTGATAAACATGTTTTTTTAAAATCTCACATTCATCCAAAAAACTGACCATATCAGTTGTCATTCTTGCAGCTCTAACTAGTTGGCCTTTGAGCACAGATCTTTTCTGATGTGGGGGATGGCAACTAGTGTAATGTAACATAGTGTTCGAATAAGTGCTCTTACGGTGAATTCTAGCTACATACCGATTCACACCCTTTTCTTTCCTTAAATCCACATCTAAATAGGTGATTGCCTTTTCGTGAACTGAAAAAGTGAAATTCAAAAATGGTGTACTGTCATTCAAGTGCTGTATGAACTCTAGCATCATCCACAGAACCATTGAACATAAGAAAAACATCGTCCAAAAATCTGGTATACAGCTTTACCTTCTCCATTAACCTATTGTCACAAAAAATTGTCTGGTGTTCCCACTGAGCCATTACTAGGTTAGCATAGCTCCCTCCACATGGTGACCCCATGGCTACTCCCACTACTTGTTTGTAAATATTGTTGTTGAACATTACATAGTTATTTTTTAAAATGATGCCCATTAACTCCTGAAATAATCTAATCTCCTTTCGCTCAGCCCCATGATGTAACAAACTTTCAAGAACCCAGTCAATACCAATTTCATGTGGGAGCACCAGACAATCTTTTGTGACAATAAGTTGATGGAGAAGGTAAAGCTGTATACCAGATTTTTGGACAATGCTTTTCTTATGTTCAATGGTTCTGTGGATGGTGCTAGAGTTCATACAGCACTTAAATGACAGTACACCATTTTTGAATTTCACTTTTTCAGTTCACGAAAAGGCAATCACCTATTTAGATGTGGATTTAAGGAAAGAAGAGGGCGAGAATCGGTATGTTGCTAGAATTCACTGTAAGAGCACTTATTCGAACACTATGTTGCATTACACTAGTTTAACACAAAAACGAGTCCTCCTGCACGGAAGCAATTGCCCGGCTCAGACATGACACAATTGGCAAAATAAGGAGACAGAGCCAGCAAAGCAGTGACAATGAATATATTAAATATATAGATATTATAACATATTGAACAGCAAACAGACCGGTTTCGGCCGGAAACAAACACAGCCTTCGTCAGTGTACAAATAATAAAATGTCAGAGCTGTTTAAATAGAATGAGCTGACAGTCTATTAGATGGTGACTAGAGATGCTCATTAAGTCCAGGTGGGAACAACCTACCCAGTTTAATAATCCACTTCTTCTCTTTGGCATTAAGAATGGAATGCCAACTAGTTTTATTGATCCGATTACCAAACACCATATCAATAATTATAAACCTAAATTTGGCTGAAGAATGTACCAAATGATGCTTGTAAAGAGCATTGTGTAATCTCTTTTGTTTAATATTGCTGATATGTTCTGATATACGTATTTTCAGGGGTCGTGATGTTTGGCCCACATAGAAAGAACCACAACTGCACGTAGCCAGATAAATAATTCAATCACTACTGCAGTTGGAAAAAAAGGTAAGATCAAACACAGTTGGACAATTCCTACTTGTAAAATGTTTAGATTTGTCAATATACTGACAATTCGTGCACTGACCACATGGGAAACAGCCTCGTAAGGGTTCCCCTGATAATGTTGTTTGTGTAAAAAAGTTAGACCTAGAATCACTATGTTTGTAGTGATTAAAAAAAGCGTTTAAATTTTTCCCTTTTCTGTATGAGAAGAGACATCGGTCTGGAATAATATTAACAAGATCTGGATCACATTGGAGAGTATTCCAGTGTCTATGTACACTATAAACAAGATGATCAGAATTCCTGGCATATGTTGTCGTAAATCTAAGTGGTTGGGGTAGATCATTGGTCTGCTCTCTGTATACTAGCAAATCAGATCTAGGCATGTTGTTAACCTGATGACTGGCAGCTAAAATAGTGCTCAGTTTGTAACCCCTATCCTTGAACCTATTAGTCAAGTCTACTTTATTCCTGCAAAATGTAGCATCTTCTGAACAGATACGTTTGGCCCGAATGAATTGTGACTTTGGAATATTACGTGCCACATGGGGGGGGGGGGGGTGAAAGCTGGATGCATGTAGACTAGAGTTATATTGTGGGAATTTCCTGTACACCTCTGTACCAAGTGTGTGATCTGGTAACCTATTAATAAATACATCCAAAAATGTTATAGTATCAATATCATGGTGTGCAGTAAAATATAATCCCCAGTCATTGTTATTCAGATATGAAATGAAATCCATCAGCCCAGATTCATCCCCCCTCCATACCATCCATACGTCATCCAGGTAACATCTCCATATGTCAATGTAAGGCAAAAATAAGTTAGTCTGTGTATCATAGATAATATGATTCTCTACATATGCCATAAAGAGATCTGCATAAAATCTGCAGGGGATGAATCTGGGCTGACGGATTTCATTTCATATCTGAATAACAATGACTGGGGATTATATTTTACTGCACACCATGATATTGATACTATAACATTTTTGGATGTACTTATTAATAGGTTACCAGATCACACACTTGGTACAGAGGTGTACAGGAAATTCCCACAATATAACTCTATTCTACATGCATCCAGCTTTCACACCCCCTATGTGGCACGTAATATTCCAAAGTCACAATTAATTCGGGCCAAACGTATCTGTTCAGAAGATGCTACATTTTGCAGGAATAAAGTAGACTTGACTAATAGGTTCAAGGATAGGGGTTACAAACTGGGCACTATTTTAGCTGCCAGTCATCAGGTTAACAACATGCCTAGATCTGATTTGCTAGTATACAGAGAGCAGACCAATGATCTACCCCAACCACTTAGATTTATGACAACATATGCCAGGAATTCTGATCGCCTTGTTTATAGTGTACATAGACAGTGGAATATTCTCCAATGTGATCCGGATCTTGTTAATATTATTCCAGACCAATGTCTCTTCTCATACAGAAAAGGGAAAAATGTAAACGCTTTTTTTAATCACTACAAACATAGTGATTCTAGGTCTAACTTTTTTACACAAACAACATTATCAGGGGAACCCTTACGAGGCTGTTTCCCATGTGGTCAGTGCACGAATTGTCAGTATATTGACAAATCTAAACATTTTACAAGTAGGAATTGTCCAACTGTGTTTGATCTTACCTTTTTTTCCAACTGCAGTAGTGATTGGATTATTTATCTGGCTACGTGCAGTTGTGGTTCTTTCTATGTGGGCCAAACATCACGACCCCTGAAAATACGTATATCAGAACATATCAGCAATATTAAACAAAAGAGATTACACAATGCTCTTTACAAGCATCATTTGGTACATTCTTCAGCCAAATTTAGGTTTATAATTATTGATATGGTGTTTGGTAATCGAATCAATAAAACTGGTTGGCATTCCATTCTTAATGCCAAAGAGAAGAAGTGGATTATTAAACTGGGTGGGTTGTTCCCACCTGGACTTAATGAGCATCTCTAGTCACCATCCAATAGACTGTCAGCTCATTCTATTTAAACAGCTCTGACATTTTATTATTTGTACACTGACGAAGGCTGTGTTTGTTTCTGGCCGAAACCGGTCTGTTTGCTGTTCAATATGTTATAATATCTATATATTTAATATATTCATTGTCACTGCTTTGCTGGCTCTGTCTCCTTTTTTTGCACATTACACTAGTTGCCATCCCCCACATCAGAAGAGATCTGTGCTCAAAGGCCAACTAGTTAGAGCTGCAAGAATGACAATTGATATGGTCAGTTTTTTGGATGAATGTGAGATTTTAAAAAACATGTTTATCAGTCGTGGTCATCCTGAATATTTAGCACTTGAAATAATAAGTGAGGTACAAACTAAAAGAAGTACAGGTTTTTATCAACCCATCCTCACTGGTGAACAGAGAGTTAGTATTGTACACTCTAGCCCTGTTAATGAAAAATCGACTCTTGCGAATGTAGAACTAGGAAAAGTTGAATCATGCTCAATGGCTACTAGTGCACGTAAAGAATTCAAAAGGAACTTTATTACAATGTATAATTTAGAAGCGAGTGATTTGAGATGGATCCTGGACAGAAAATGGAACCTACTGTATTTTGAGAAGGGGTTAATTGATAAGTTGGGCAATTGCCCGACTTTAATTTTTAAAAGAGGTAGGAATTTAAAGAATTTTGTGGAGGCAGAAGTAAGTATCTCACACAGAATAATGGGTACTTATAAATGTGAATCATGTAACTACTGTAAATTTATTTCAACAGGATCAAATTTCAGTGTGTGCAAAATCAAATATCAGACGAGGGGTAGGTTTAATTGTAATTCCAAAGCAGTGGTGTACCTGGCCTCCTGCCAGCTATGCCCAGCTTTTTACGTAGGGAAGACTGACAAGAGGCTGAGAGATAGGATATACAAACATGTATACAACATTAGAAAGAAAAACAGTTTAAATGCACTGGCTAGGAATTTTAATGAAAACCCCACCCACAGTTTTTTATTTAGGGTAATAGATCAAGTCACCCCAGTTTTAAAAGGAGGCCCTTATCAACTTTTATTAGAAAAGTGTGAATTAATATGGCAGTTAAGATTAAATTCTTACACAGATCCAGGTCTGAATGAAATTACTTCACTGTCATGTATTTTAAAACTGAAAAGTCATTTGTGTTAAATTATGTTTAACAATATTTAAGCATTTGTACAGTCTTATAGATAAATTTTATGACTATTTTTATACATTCTGTATTTTATATGTATAGTTTAATTAATTGGTAGGGTATTAAGAGTGAGGAGCATCCTGAAACTACTTTGGCCAGTAAGCTACTTTGTTATTTAGACTTTTGTGTATTGTAATTGTCATAGGCTGGTTGTCATTTCAATCTTATTTTAAAAATAGTATTTAACTTTCTTGTTCTGCACAGCTGATTTGTTTGATGAAGTCTACCAATTTGGCAAGGTAGACGAAAAGCGCTTCACTTTCACTTGGATTAAAGCTTTGTGGTTTATTCCTTTGTGCATCAGAGTCGTTATTTTACATAACAGAAGAAAGTTATTCTCCTCTAGAGGCACAATATCTTCATATTTCCTTAAATGATCATGCAGGCGATATGGTAGACATGCACAGATGGAAAAGAATATGAAATGCAGAAAGGCTTCAGGCTGTATCACTGTGGCTGAGATATGAACAAGGACTCCTATTTGTTTTTATTACCTGAATATAAAGAAGTAAAAAGAATTTGTGTAATGCGGTGTTCCTGGGAGGAAAATGATATTAGGCTTTATTTGCTCTTCTAAAAAAGGGGGAAGCTAAAGGCACATGATTTCTCTTCTGAAGTTTGATAGGAGAGTCTCCAGGGCTAACCATGCCTCTTTAAGTTTAAGGAACCACAGATGGTTGCAATTAGTAGTGGAATAGGCTTAGGTGGAGAAGACTTCAACATCAAGAAAATGCAGGTATTTTTTACATTCTTTATCTTTCTGTGCATCTATAAAATAACAAAAAAGGCCAATCTTCTTGCAACAGAATATCAAACAAGGTCTTGACCATGATAAAGAGCATGGTGCTAATATATCTATATCTATATATATATAAACACACACACACACACACACACACACAACACACACACACACACACACACACACACACTCACACGCACAAAAACACACACAACACACACACTTGACAGACAAGTTGTTGAAGAGCAACTTGTTGAATGCAAAAAGAAGCACACACAGCTGACTGAAAATCAGCTTCTCAAATGTGTCAGTTTTGCTCTTGTGCAAGATGACAGTACAGTGGGGATAAGGAAATTTGACCTTTTCTCTCTGTAGTGCAACCTCAGAGTTGATATATGTAATTAGCAGGGGCACGGGTGGCGCAGACCTGACATGGTGGGGTGCAGGGGGAGCTTGTTCCACTGAGAAAATATAAAAACAAAAATAGTTTACCATCTTTTTTCCGATATTGTGAATTTCAAGTAGTTGTGCTCGATAACTTGCAGTTTGATATGTTAATCATTCAAGAAAGCAACATGCACCCATATAGGCATATACAAACAGAGAGAAGGAATGAGAAGGAGTAAATAACATTTGCTATGGAAAATGAGTATGTGTCTTTAATGCATTCTCAGTATGCATGGCTTATTGGAACATTCTCACAGCAGTTAGACAAATCACAAGGTCTTAATTGTCAATGACTGTAGTATCAATGGGCTGCGCAGTGGTGCAGCGGTTAACGTCACCTCACAGCAAGAGGTTCTCTGGTTCGATTCTCGGCTGGGGTGCCTTCTGTGTGGAAGTTTGCATGTTCTCCCTGCGTTTGTGTGGGTTTCCTCCCACAATCCAAAGGCATGCGTCTGGAGCATTTCTCCTCGGGCCTCCGCCGAAAATAGGCTCTGTCATAGTCAGACTTTCCCAGTCAACAAAATGATAAATAAATAAAAAAATAAATAAAATAAAACAGAGTAGCCTGGAGGATTAAATTCAGGAAGTTAGTTCCTCAAAGAAGGGACACCCAAAATGAGGATCTGGAAGTGTGGAGTGAGTAAAGGCCCAATTAGGGCAAACCTGTGAACTGCAACCTGCAGGTTATACCTTGTGGAAGCACTTTTTATAGCTGAAAGTAGGCCTGAGAGTAGTGTGCTACCATGGAATTTCCTTGGGACAAGGAAGAGCCCTACAACCTGGTATTTTCCTTTTTTGATTATACAACAGCCTGTGGCCTGTAAAGGCTATAAGGACTGGACATCATTATGATGGTACTGTTTGCTTTATTTTGGAATCACAATGATAAGTAGACTAGTATTTTAGTTTCTTGAAAAGGCGAAAAAGAAGACAAACTTCGGAAAACGATGAAAAGAGTACCAAGCAGTCAAACAAGTCACCGAAGCCTTAACGCACTTTTATTACAAAAATAAACAAACAGCGTTTTCGCTACCACAATAGAGTAGCTTCCTCAGAGGCAAAAAACACAGTAAAAAAGGCGCCAACAGTTTTTATAATGTAAGCACCTTCAATCAATTAAGCTGTTACAAGGAAAAAAAACATCACTTCCTATATATTTAAAGTAACACTCACTTTTTCTAAATTAGAACAGTAAAAACCTTTTAAACAAGGCAACCAATATACATAACAGTGTATAATAAACTGTGTTTCAAATTAATTAAAAACAATTCTATAATAAAATAAATATATAAAAGAATATATAAAAAATAAATAAGTTGGCATAATCTGCCCATTCCTATATACTGCCAACTTATTTAACGTAAAAAAGATCTATATTTCAAAACAGGGGCGATATTACAGCTCTCATTTAATCCTGGGAGGTTAAAAGCGTCGAGCTTGAGTTGCCATTCTAATTCTATAATCTCTAATAAAAGAGAAGTAGGTCCGCCCCTGATAGATCTATGCATGCAATCAATACCCATAAAAACAAAATTGTGGCCAGAATTGGATTCTACATGTTTGGCAAGGGCATTTTCACTTTTGTTATTTCTAATAGCGTAACTGTGTTGATATATGCGCTCCCTGAATTTTCTGTCAGTTTTTCCGACGTAAAATGCCGGGCAGCAAACACAGAAAGCCACATATATAATAGATTTGGTTTCACAATTGATTTTACTATTGATCTCATATTTTTTGTGTCCTACGTTAAAAGAATTCCCTGAACGCACTACATGACACCAACTGCATGTTCCACAACTAAAACAGCCTTTAGTTCTCTGGTGGCGTTGGCTAGATTGATTTCTTTGCAATAATTCTTTAATATTATTGCCTCTTTTATATGTAAACCTCGGTTTGACCCCTAACTTCTCCACCAAAAAGGAATTATTGGTGATGAAATACCAATTCTTGTCAATAATTTCCGAAATTTGTCTTGAATTCAAATTAAAAGTCGTTGAAAAAGACAAACAATACTCGCGATTAAGCTTCTCAGACCGGGCGACCGTACAAGGTCCTATGGGCATAGACTCACTGATATTGTCAGAATGCTCAAGTGGGATGATTGTTTTGTCATCGATTAATGGTCTGAAAACCCCCCTTAGCCTTTTATTTGTAACCTCTACCACTAACTCTTCTATAATAAGTGGTGGGTAACCCCGGTTAGTGAAGAACTCAGTAAGTAGAACACATTCACTTTCAAAATCCTTCAAATCACTACACATTCTAACCGCCCTAACTAATTGCCCCTTAATAATAGCTCTTTTCAACTTAAAAGGGTGGGCGCTTGTGTAGTGTAAGAAGGAATTGATATATGTCTCTTTACGGAAAATGGATGATACAAATCTAGATTTGTTTGGATCCTTTTTAAGTTTAACATCCAAGTAGTCTATCTCATTAACCGCAAATTTGAAAGTGAATTTGAGAAATGGGGTTGTTTGATTGAAATAGTCCACTAGCATCTGTGCCTCAACTTCATCACCTTTAAGGAGAATGAAAATATCATCCAAAAACCTGGTGTAGTAGCCTATTCTCTCCTTCCAAATTGGGTGCTTGAGAACAAACTCCTTCTCCCAATATGCCATAAACATATTGGCCACGATAGCACCACAAGGGGAGCCCATCCCTACACCACGTTTTTGGATATAATATTCCTTCCCAAAAATGAAAAAATTGGAAGACAATACTATGTCAAGCAACTCTGTGATATTATTAATTTCATCTCTGGGAGCTTTAAATTCCATTAAAAGGAGTTCCAACCATTCGATAGCCTCTTGGTGTGGTATTGAGGTATATAAGTCGACAACGTCGACTGTTAAAAAATTATAGGAACTTTCAAACACAATATCATTGATACTAGTAAGGAAGCTCCAGGAATCTTTACAGATGCTTGGGACAAATTTCAAGTACTTAGACAATAAAAAATCAATGTATTTTGCAGATGGGTAAGAGATAGAAGACCTCCCATCAACTAAGGCCCTCATAGGGGGATCCACAAGGTTTTTATGTACCTTGGGTATGCCAAACATCACAGGCGTTCTAGGCTGGGAGATATTAATATATTCATAGGTATCGAGATCAATTCTCCCTTCTATGAATAAGTCCCTATAATATCCCTTAATCCTGTTGATGCTGGCATTCATTTCATTGAGGGAAGAAGTATTGTAGGCTGGAGTGTCCAAAACTAATGCCATTTTATCGTTGTAATGGCTATTCTCAAAGACAACCAGCCCCCCTCCTTTGTCAGGTTTCATAACCCTGACTGAAAAATCCCTTAGTTGGTTGAGGGCCTGTAATTGTTCTCTAGTGATGTTAAACCTATTTCTCGTCCCACCTTGAACTTTTGCAAGGTGTCTAATATCCAATTCGCAAGCATTTTGAAAGATACGTAACCCCACATGCAAAGGTGGATTAAAAGTGCTTGGCATTTTTAGTCCAGAAGCCCCTTCTGCTACAGAATTATTAAACAATAATTTCAAATTTAACTTTCGAACATAGCATTTAAGGTCAATTAAGACCTTAACTACATCGAAGCGTTTAGAGGGAACAAAATTATTACCAAGTGCAAGAAGTTCAATTAATTCAGGTTCTAGAACTAATGTGGAGAAGTTGTAAATGGTAAAGTCACCCTTAGCATTCTTTAATATGTAAGGGACATCTGAAACAGGTGTAAAAGGAACATTAATAACTAATTCTTCCACTTCTTGTTCTTTTTCTTGTAATCTTGGTTGCTCCGATTCCCTAAAAAATCTTGATTGGCTTTGTTAGTGTTATTCTCAAGATTTGTATTCTGCAAGCTAGCAGGTTGGACTTCAAAGCCGCCTACTTTATTCCTGTTTCTATTACTCCTCCTGACAACATTCCATCCATCTGTTGATGTTTTTTCAGCTTCCTCATTAGAATGCACATGATTTATTTCATTCACCTCATTTTCACAAGGTACACCCACTTCGTTATTATCTTGGGCAAAGTTTAATTTGGGGTAAGCTTTATTTGATTCATAGGCCTGCCTATCCCTAAATAATTTCCTAGATTTTTGATTTTTAATCTTGACCATGTAAGCATCAATACTGGAAAAGATGCGTGCATGGTCATACTTAAACTTAGCAAAATTGACATGCATTCTTATGTCTTGATCAATTTGATTGATTTCAACAGAAAGTTTTTCAATATTGATGGAATAATGCTTAACAATCAACTCTAAAAGATCAGTGCCCTGTTTTTGGAACAAGGCTCTCAAGTCAAGCAGAAACCCATTGTCAGTAATTAAGGCAGAGGGAGAAAAATTGCTTCTCAGTCCTTTCGGAATCATTCCCTCAGCGATACATTGCTTGAAGTAAGCAACTTCAAGCTGCAATTTCCTAATTTTCAAGGTTTTACTATCCAAAGCTTTAAGCTTGTCAGCGATATCCGCATTATCAATACAAGAATTCTTTTATATACAAAAATTCTTTTATATATTTATTTTATTATAGAATTGTTTTTAATTAATTTGAAACACAGTTTATTATACACTGTTATGTATATTGGTTGCCTTGTTTAAAAGGTTTTTACTGTTCTAATTTAGAAAAAGTGAGTGTTACTTTAAATATATAGGAAGTGATGTTTTTTTTCCTTGTAACAGCTTAATTGATTGAAGGTGCTTACATTATAAAAACTGTTGGCGTCTTTTTTACTGTGTTTTTTGCCTCTGAGGAAGCTACTCTATTGTGGTAGCGAAAACGCTGTTTGTTTATTTTTGTAATAAAAGTGCGTTAAGGCTTCGGTGACTTGTTTGACTGCTTGGTACTCTTTTCAGTATTTTAGTTTCTGGTATTTGAATAAGCCAGTGTTTTCACATTTTTCCTATCTCTGGTATCTTCTTGAATTTATATTGGTGCTGTGTGTGCACGCACAATTGGCACAAGACTTTCCATTTTAGATCATCAAGGTATCTTTACTACAAAGTGTAAACCATATTTGGGCTACTAGTTCACTACAGAACTGTGATTGTTGTGTTTTTGACATGTCTATCTAGTGTCCAAAACTATGAAGGTATTGTTGATGAAAATCATGGAATTACAGGTAAGGACTGACTAGAAACTGGCATAGCTACAACAACTGGGGATTATGCTAGCTAACATAATTAACAAGAGAAGACTACCAATTTAGTGACAATGGAGTACTACATCATCACAGAGAATTGGAATTGAGCAAACTGGACAAGAACTTTGTCATACCAGCTTACAGGACAGTCACTAAAACATAAATGGACGTAGATAAAAATGATTCCATGGAAAATGATAAACTAAGAAAAGAGCTTTTAGTCTGGGCTAGTATAACCCCTGAGGTACAAGCAATACAATTTCATAACTGGATATTTAATACAGATAAACAGGTTAGCACAAAAGTGCATGATTTAAATCATATTTTAAAACTTTGTCTTGAACATATTAATAACTGTGAAGAAAAATATTGGAAGTTTTTAGCAGTATACTGGTTGGAAAGGACTTTGCCTAGTAAAAAATGAAAAACATGGGTACTGCAAAGTGATCTGAAGGACTCTGGTAAACTACTAACTTTAGAAGAATGCTTCTTAGTTAATGACACAATGGTCGGGATTCAATAAACTCTGTGTAGGCTCCACGCAAAGCCTACATGGAGCGTATTCCTGTATGTGATACTGCTCATTGTGCATCATCGCTCAGCCTTGTGCCATGAATATAAATGATGTGCAGCGTGTTTAAGCGAGATTTTGCTGCCTGCACACTAAACTAATGGGGGGAAAAAGGGCAAGCATGCATTTTCTGAATGGTATGAAGTATGGAACAGAAATGTATGACATTATATACTGACTTCAGTCTTCAGTGATTTCACAATAAACCACACATTTTACAAGGAACACGGAAAACATGATGCAAATATCTGGACATTTTGCAAAACTGTGGACAGTCTTCCTTTTGTGTTTTAATTTCTTCTTTTTTGTGATTTATTTATTTATTTATTTTTGGCCTGTGTTTGCATGATGCGCCACTCGATGTGGAATGCAGATAGTCCGGGTTTCTAGTACAGGGTGTGCAAATTTTGTTTTACTGTTGTGAGATTGCAGATTATAGCAATGAAGTGCAACATACACAACTGTGTTCTCAACCTTCTTGTGGTAATAGCTGTAAGTGTAAGAGAACCATATATATGGTACATTTGACTAGCACATTTACACAAGTGCCTGTATACCTAATAATCTAGAAATTGCATTTTTGCCACTGTTGCGCATTGCTTACTATCGTGAAAACACTGTCCACTAGTGCAGACCCTCGCCTACTGTGTTTGTGTGATGATAAGAGATGTGCAAAGTTTTCAAATGTTGCAAAACTAAAATGTGCACACTCTCAGTAAGTGTGAGATGTGCATTAGGCAGTAAAACAGCAGCATATAAAATGCAGTTGGCAGGAAATGCTCATCATACATTGAGCTTAAACCATGGCAGGCATGTCAGGAGTTGCTGGAGATGGTGTGTACTTTTGGGAGCAGTGTTGGGGTGTCCAGGAGTCCAAAATCTTTGTTGGACTCCTAGTTAATGAGCATAGTTAGTCATGGTTGTTGCAGCTGGACTATTCAGGCTCACAATATAAATCTGAAGCCTGTAATAGTGTTGCCAGGACTTTAACCAGTGCTACAGGTATCCCTCACACTGATGAGCAATGCAGACATTACTTCAATGATCTCTGTAGGAAGAAGTGGGATACCCTCAACATTTGCATTGGGGAATTTCAGGCAGGGGACACCCCACAGATATGTAAGTATCAATTTCAGTGAGTAGTTTTAAGAGTTAAAAGCTGAATACTGTCAAGACTGGTATTCATAATGGTATTCTCTTCTGTTTTTTCCACAGCTGCTGAGCAGCATGCCTCGAATGTTCAGTCCCATGCCGTGCATTTATGAAGGATGCAAGAAACATGTGGTATGTATGCATCAGAACAATACTGTCTAAATAGTATTTAATAATAATAATAATAGTTTGCATTAAAAGTTAAGGACTGTTTAGTTGTTATTTAATACAGTTGTATCAAATTGAGCAGGCATATCACAACTCTGAAAGAAACTATACATGCCTTAGTCTGTAGCACAAAGCAATGGTTCCATATTCTCAAATAACAGTGAGCATTCATCTCTAAACTGTAAAAGGAAAGTATGCATGTAGTCTGTAGGACAAAAGAACAGTAGAGTATTTTAGCATAGTCATCGGTTGTGGGATCAAAAGCCACACTTCCCGAATATATAGTACTGTTAGGTTTTCATCATTTTTGGAATGTAACTTCATGATGAAAACCTAACAGTTCTGTATATTTGGGAAGTGTGGCTTTTGAACCCACAACTGATGACTATGCTAAAATACTCTACTGTTCTTTTGTCCTACAGACTACTACATGCATACTTTCCTTTTAGTGTCTGGAGCACCTTCTGTGTATAGTCTGCATGTCCTCCCCGCGGTCGAGTGGCGTTCGAAAGACATGCATAGAATGGTCGTGCCTTCGTTGAAGGTTGGGCGTCGAGCTGGCACCTCAGCACCCATAAAAAATCTACTGCCAATCATCAGTGGACTGGAGTTCCACTGTGGCGACCCCTAACCGGGAAAAGCCGAAAGAAGAACAACATTGGAATGTAACTTCATACCTCTATACCAATGGCACAAATGACCTTCTGTAAACTGTAATCAGTATAATTGAAACACACATATGTGCAATATATGCACACATCAAGGACTAGTGGCTACAATCTGCACTATAGTGTGCCTCTGTTATAAACTGGGTAGTCTTAAAAGTAAGAAAAAACTTGTTAGGAGTTTGTAGTGTGAAAAGTAAAGGTAACAGAATAGAATCAAATAATTGTATCAATGCTTTGCATGTCACATATGAAGTTACTAATGTTCTCCCTTTTTTCTCTCACCCCAACCATTTTCTCTTTTTTTTTGTTATTCCCACAGTACAGTGGGGTAGGACTCTCCCACTGAATCCAACTGCCCCCACTCTGCCTGCTACAGCATTGCTGCACAGCATATCTGGTGCAGAACCTGGTTGCACCCCCTCTGCCACCGCTGTACTACCCAGCCTTTCAGGTAGTTCTGTGCAGAGGATAGGCCTGTGGCTCCCTCCAGAAGCAGTGGCAGAGGTGGTGAGTTTTATCACCTGTGACAAACTGTCAGGGATGGTGCATAGCATTGTGTGCCACACTCTTGGTGCACACCTACACCAGATGGAGCACCTGCTCTCCATCCTAATGCACAGCACTTGTAGGAGGAGCAGACATCAGTCACTACAGCCAGTGGTGCAGTGAGGTGACAGTGATGACAGTCCACTGGGTTTGGACTAGATTCTCACTGTCATCCACCTCAATGTGCATGGGACTGGGATTTCCCACCTTTCTCCCATCCATGGTGTTCACCCACCTCACGCGTCCTTCCCCTGTCCTTGTCTCTTGTCTTGTCTTGTCTGTCTGCAATTGCTTCCTCAGCTGACGACTTATCTCACCCAGAAATTCTTACAGCCCTTCCCCAACATTCTCCCCTCTCACTCACTCTCTCTCTCTCTCTCAAAAAAATGGGCACTTGTCCCACAAAAACAAATTGTCCCATAAATAGCCCTGCATTTTGCACATGTCTTCATGACACATATGATCCTGCCCAATTCCCTATACAACAGATTGTGTTGCGTTCACCCCTCCATCTGGAGGTGACAGTCCAAATTCAGCAAAATTTGTGCTTATATTTTCATGTATTATTCTGGAAGAAATGGGTAGCTATGGTTCTTTCCTTTCCTACATCCTTCCTGCACATCCCTGCCTTCCTTTCACTTTGTTCTTCCTCCTGCTTGCTCTCCATTTCACACTTTCCTGTCTGCCCCATTTCTTTTCTTTAAAGAATTATTGTGTGATGGTGTGCACCTTGGACCAATGCAAAGCAATGGTAAATGGCAGCAATATAAGTAGATATATCTAAAGTATAATACAAACTTGTAATACAAACTTTTAATATTATTACTTCTACCCATATTCAAACTGAGTACCATCTGCCTTCAACAACAATGCATTAACACTTGCTGCCACAGAGTCAGTTACCCAGCAGATGTATTTAATACATTCAATAGTAAGTGACACATTTTAGGAAAGATTTCCCTTTGTGCTCCCCGTGCTTGCTACTAATGTTGTATCTTCTTCATTACATTTTTATGAAGCAGCACTGCGTGATCACCTGTAATGTTTTATAAAGAATTATTGCACGATATTCATTTAGTTTTATACATCAGTAGTGCAAAATGTTACATGATGCTGTGCAAATTGATAAGCAATGCTACTACCAAAATACATTAATGTATTACCTATAGCTATACCACATGCACCAAAAAGGAACTTATCACTGCATTAAGTGCATTAGTTTCTGCACGCAGAGATTCAGTTAAGTAGTAGGCATATGCAACAGCAGTTAAGTCTTCCATTTGCTATACAGTCTCTAAAATACACCTGCTTATCAACTGAGTCTGTAGCACTACTTGTTAATGTAGTGATACATGTATTTTTTGTTCAGTTGGTACTTGGTTCAAATCCAGGTATATGTAACAGTTTCAAATAATTTTACGTGTAAATCTAAATTCTGAAGTGTGATAGTTTGTACTGAGTTTCTAAAATATGACTAGATGGTATTGGTTTCTAATCCAACTATATAATATTTAGAACTGGTTTTGCCATAGCTGCACATTAGTGTGCGATGCACGCCATCATGCTCTAAGTCTTTAAAGAAAAGAAATGGGAAGATAGGAAAGTGGTGAAATGGAGAGCAAGCAGGGTGAATAACAAAGTGAAAGGAAGGCAGGAATGTGTAGTAAGGATGCAGGAAAGAACCATAGCTATCCATTTTTTCCAGAACAAAACATGAAAATATATGCACAAATTTTGCTGAATTTGCACTATCACCTCCAGATAGAAGGATAACAATAATACAATATGTTGTATAGAGAATTGGACCAAATCATGTGTGTCATGAAGATACATGTGTGAAATGGAGAGCTATGTATGGGATGATTTTTTTTGTGGGACAGGTGCTCATTTTTTTTGAGAGAGAGAGAGCAATGTTTGGGAAGGGCTATAGGAATGTCTGGGTGAGGTAAGTTAGGCAGGTGAGGAAGCAATTGCAGACGGACAAGACAAACAAGATGAGACAGGGACAGTGAAGGACACATGAGGTGGGTGAACACCATGGTTGGGGTGAGGGTGGTGACATTGCGAACCCATTGATGTCAAGTTGGATGACAGTGATAATCGAATCCTCACCCGATGGATTGTCATCACTATCATCTCACTCGACTGATGTCTGCAGTGTCTGATGTCTGCATCTCCTTGTGTTATTTAATACAGTGATGGAGAGCAGTGTCTCCATCTGGCGTACGTGTGCACCAACAATGCGGCACACAATCCTATGCACCATCCCTGGCAATATGTCATGAGTAATAAACTCATCACTTCTGCCACTGCTCCCAGAGGGAGCCACAGACCTATACTCTGGGTCAAAACTACCTGAGGAGTCGGTTAATGCTGGGGCAGCAGAATGGGTGCTACCAGGTTCTGCACCAGACATGTTGGGCAGTGGTGCTGTAGCCAGTGGAGTGGGGCAGGTATAACGCATGGGACAGTCCTACTCCACTGTGCTATGGGAAAAAAAGAGAAAGAGAGAGAAAACAGTTGGGTGAGATGAAAAAAGGGAGAATATTAGTAACGTCATATGTGACATACAAAGCATTGATGCAAGTATTTTACTGTATTCTATTAACTTTGCTTTTAACAATATCAACTCCTAACAAATAACATTGTTTACTGTTAAGACTACCCAGCTCCTAACATATGCACAATGTACTACAGATTGCGGTAAGCAATCCTTAATGAGTACATGTGTTGTACAAATTTGTGGTCCAAATGTACTGATTACAGTTTACAGCAAGCCAGTTGTGACACTGCTTTACAGCTCTGATGTTACATTGCAGTACTGATAAAAACTTAACAGTACTGTACATTTGGGAAGTGTGGATTTTGAAGGCACAACCTATGACTACTTTGTAATAATGAACTGTTTTGCCCTCAAGAGTAATGTATGCATACTTCTCTATTACAGTTAAGAAATGAATGCTCAGTTTGATACAACTGTATAATTAACTATTAAATGCATTATAACTTTTAATGCTAAAATAACCCCACTGTTGGGATGCATACATACCACATGCATCTCACATCCATGCCAGTCTAGCAGCATGGGCTTGCACATTCAGTTCCTGGAATGTGGTGGCTGTGGAAAAAACAGAACAGAACAGAATACCATTAAGCATACCAATCCTGACAATATCCAGCTTTTAACTCTGATAAGTAGTCTCTGTAAATGATACTTACACATCTGTGGGGTGCCCCCAATCCTATATTCCTTGAGCGAATGGTGAAGGCTATCCCTCTTCCTCATCCTGAGGTCTCTGTAGTGTTTCCTAAATCATTCACCAGTGCAGGGGATACTGGTAACACTGGTCAGCGCCAGACTATTCCCTGCCTCTGCCTTGTAATCCAAGTAACAATAGTCCCTCTGCAATGGCCTGGGCCCATGTTCATTCAGTAGGAGTCCAACAAACACTTTGGACTCCTGGTCACCCCATCTTTGAGCACAGAATCTCAAAAACTCTCCAGGAACACCTGCCATGCCTATCACATATCAAGACCAATGTAGAATGATATTTTCCCACCAATTGCAGTTATCACACTTACTGGGAGTACACACTTTCTGGATTTGCAACATTTGAAAGTGTTGTGCAGCTCTTACCATTGTGCAAACACACTGCACAACAGTGCATGCTGTGGGGAAATATGTTTGTACAATGTGTGATGACCAGTAGTATCAACTGGATGTGTCAGATGTATGTTTTTGGCTGTCTGGGTCTTGTCTGCTACCTGGGTGGCCCATTCCTCTGGTTTGTGCACTGCTGCTATTCCCACAAATGAAATGTGCAGAGTCAAGGCCTTTTGTGCTAATGCCACATCGCACAAACAGTAGCCCTCCCCAAAAAGAAAGAAAGTATGAAACATTGAAAATTATTTGAAATGTGGAAAATCAATCTATGACATACACAGTAGAAACTGGTAGTACACATGAGATATGACTACATAGGTCTGGAGCCCAACTCTTGTTGCAATGCACCATCACAAAACAGGAGGGGGGACTTATCCATCTTTGCCCCAGAAACAGCTTTGCAGCAAATACATGATGTAATTCCTTACACAACCAAGTGCAACTGAATGCACACTGATATCAAGGCATGACCTGTTATTTGTAAATGTATTTATTTAATATATTAGAATGTAGTGCACTTAGTCATGACACAACCTGATATGATTATTCCCTGCGTCCTACCTATCTGAGTTTCTTGGTCATTCATAAGTTATCTGACCAGTACTCATAGACATGCAGTGTATAAGCCAGTCTATATCATTTACCTTAAAATGTGTGAGAATATCCACTGGGAACACTATGAAATGCAGTTGCCATCAAATTAATGGAAGGTTGGATGCCGTAAACAAGAACAGACTGCTGTTTTGGGGGTGGGGAGCAAAGGTGGGTCCTTGTCATGGAACATGAAAGGTATAATGTTCTTTCAAGGGGATGGACCCAGGCTGAGCTACTGTTATGGACAAACAAGGTTATGTTTCTCTTGTTATGCTCCTTGTTTTGCATCCTGCCAGTTTGATCTTGTGAGGGTGGTGAAGCCGGAAACTGCTATGTGTCTCATTACTGTCAAACTTCTCTCTGTTATGATTTTTCATTTCAAATGTATGGTGCTAAACTGAAGGCATGCAGTGATCATCATTACTTTGAGGAGGTATCAATGTGTGAATCTTTGAGGCCTGAGGCCTGCTACTTGCTAATGGACACATACAAGTCAAATAACTCTTTGCTGTCACATGTGACATTAATTTATGTACAAATCTCTGGGCCTCTATTAGATGAACGAATACTTAAAATGTTGAGTACGACATGCTCAACAGATTTTAAGCGAATGTTCATCTAAGTGAAACTCCAGAATGTCGAAACAAGGAGTTTTGAAAAATTATACTTGGCCAGCCATCAGGGTGCCAATGGCTGACTGCTAAAATGTTCTGTACACCATTACAACCCCTCCCAAAAAAAAACAAAAAAACAAAAACAAATCGACAAACAAAATAAAGTGGGGGGCTTCACCCCCCCACACACCCCAACATGGGGGCTGTGCCCCCCCCACACCCCCTACTTAAATATACCCACTCCGAGATAAAACCACAGTAGAGGACTGTCATAGCATTACACAGGGTGAACGTCAAGACCACACCACAGTGGAGGACTGTAAGAACAGCTAGACAGAGTGAATGTACTGACGTCAGCCATTAGCTTCCTAATGGCTGGTCAACTATAACTTTTTGAAACTCCTTGTATGGACATTCTGAGGTTTTGCTTAGATGAACGTTCACCTAAAAGCTGTTGAGCATGTTGCACTCAACATTTTAAGCATTTGTTCATCTAATAGGGAACCAAATCTCCCACCTTATAGTTGCGTACTGTACCAAGTAATGAAATACAAGGACATGTCATAATTATAATACAATAAAGTACATGTTCAGGACTTAGCTTGTAAATGCAGCAGTTGCCACAGTGTTAGTTCAGGGCTGAGTGTGATACAAGCAGTACACAGCCAATACGTGGGGTGGTAAAGGCTGTATCCCTGAGTTGAATCTGGCAGAGATCGCAGGGTACCTGTATTGTGTCCCTGTCCACCCTGTAGCACTCTACAATGTCATTGTAATGTATGCTAAGTTAAATGTGGCCTGAAAACTCTTCTCTGTCTCAGCCTAGGCTTATTGGCAGCAGCATTGCCTGCAGCCTGTCGAACATACAAATGGAGTTAAACAGCAGCAGCTCCTAACATTCTGTCTGTGTAGAATTTCTGTGTCTGTACTACATTACATTTGAAATCAATGGGAAAAAAACAGCATGGAATCTACATGGTTGCTTTATTACTTGTTGAATAGCTACACCAGATTGGTTGATTAGCATGCAGTTCAGCTGCTTATGCTGTAATTAGCATCTCTGAGACAGCCTAGACAGATGCAGTCAATTAATAATCTACTCCATTATAAAATGGCAAATGTGTAGCTATCCAAACTGATGGTGAGGATTCTTGCTACATGTTCAGCAAAGTAAAATATTTCCCAAGATATCTTTACAGAGAAGTATTGAATTCCAGCAGATATGCTGCCATTTGTTTTACCTACATAATGCATATGCTGGAATATATTAATGAATAATGTGAAGCAAAGCCTTTTTCCACTGTTATCCGTATGTATTAGTTAGACGTGTACTGATGGCAGAGCCATGTTTGTCAAGCCATTTCAGAAGTACAAATTATTGGCAATACATGAAAATTGTAAGCTGTGTGATACACATAGGTTCATAGATTAGTACTAAGCTAACTGCCCTTGTGAGCCATAGCTTTTAAGCCTAGCCAACTATCCCTTGTGAGCCCCAAACCCTGCACCTTGTGTTTGTAAGGCAAACACCTTAACCATTAGGCCACCCTCTCAAATCCTGCACATGTACAAAAGTTTCAGGGACAGGTCCTTCGAATGCATGTTTATCATTTCACATGTGTTTTATTAGCAAAATGGTTCATGTGCTTGTTCTTTAGTGGGTGGTGGGAGCAAAAAGAAGTTACTGTTATGTCACAAACAAATGGACTGTTCTTTTGGGGAGAGCACAGTTGAGTTACTGCTAGGACACATACAAGGATATGTTGATCTTGCTACTCTCCTTGTCTTGCATCCTGCCTGTTGTTAGTATTTCATATCTGTAGTATGTTTTACGTTTTTTCCAGTAGGTAATAATGACTGTCTACCTTAACTGTTTTATCTGATAACAGTTACTTTGTAGTTATGTGATAGTTCTGTGTGTTATCATTCTGTTGTCTTTTTGGACTGAAAATGTCACTGAGGCGCAGACCCCCCCCCCTTCAGTGAAGCAGAGAATACAATCATAGTGGATACGATCCATCAACATGGCACTTTTCTTCTTGGAAGGCTTTGTCCCAATATGCCAGAGAGTCTGAGACTATGACAGCAGATCATTGCAAACATAAATGCCATTGGCAGCCACAGCCATACTGACATGCTCACATCTGCACGGAGGTATGCAGCTGCTGTTGCCTGAGACCAGAGGGTAACTGGGAGTGGCCCTGCTGCAGAACCACCTGTCACCCTCAATGAGGAATTCCTGGTGAATCTTTTACAACAGGACACCTCACAGCAGAGTGACCCACAATATGAGATTGATGTAGATGCCCCTCCATCTTAGTCCCAGGAAGAGCATCCAGGTAGGCTTTGTTATATGACCAGTTGAATACTGTTGTATAGTAAACCGATTGAAATAAAGCTTACATCTGTGTCACATGTCTTTTTTGGGGGTTGGTAATGAAAACCAAACACATAATCACACAAAAACATACTCGAAGGCTCTAAATAAAGATCTGCCTAAGCAGCAGAGACCTCCAAAGCAGACACCCAAGCAACTGCTACCCCAAAACAAAACACGTGCAACACATATCTCACAAAGCCAGAGTGCCGAACAGTCACAGCCCTTAAGACTAAACAACACACCTGATACACTTGTAATAGGTGACTCTATCGTCAGGCACACTGACGTCCCGCTCACCAGGCTGAACAAGGAGAGGGTCACGGTGAGCAGCCTGTCGGGCGCTAGGATCTGCCACATAACACAAGCACTCAGGTCACTCCAAGGCAAGTACAAATATGACTCAGTCATTGTCCATGCTGGTGTGAATGACCTGAGACGTACCTCCCTGGACTACATGAAAGGAGACATAGAGGAGCTCTCTGAGCATGTAGCCCAGGCCGGTATGACCCTGACCTTGAGTAGCATCTTACCCTCACCAAGAATGATGCCACAATATGAAGACAAGATGATCAATTTCAACAATTGGCTTAAGTACTGGTGTCTTTCAAAGGGGATCCATTGCCTGTCAGCTTGGGATGATATGCTCGACAAGCCACGATGCTTCGCTACGGACAGCTGGTTGAATGCTTATTCTGGCTGTTGTTCTAAGTCTCTTTGTTATAGTTTAAGGTTTTGGCCTCCAAACCAGTTATTTTACATTAGGAAGGTTTGTGGTGTAGACTCCTGTGGCAAGGGAGGATAGTCTACACCCTTCTAAGCTGGACATTGCTGGTTGAAGGGTTATTGTGTGTGTTATTGTGAAATTGTCTTAGTTCTAGTTTAAGCACTTGGGCTACAGACCACTTATTTCACACTAGGAAGGTTTGTTGTCTCCTCTCTTGTTGGAGTACTCTACTGAATTGCTGCTTTATTTAAACTAGTTGTTCTTCTGCTGTGATTGCGATTTTCTGCACTTTGGATGTCTAGTACTTCTGCATTTTATAGCATAGGCATGATTCAGGCTTGCTGAATCTAGACTGTTTAGTATCACTGGAGCACTAAAACCAGCCATCTTACATTAAGAAGCTCCCCCCTGCACCCTTGTGGCAGAATTGTGCAGCCAAGAACTCATCTAAGTTGGGGATTGCTGGAATAAGGCTCACTGTTGGCCTTTCCCTTTGTTTACTTTTTTAAAATAGTATAACTTCACTTGTATTCCAGGATTGTGTTTTTGGGGTTTGCACTCAGTTTACTGTAGCTACTCACAGCTTCCACTACTGCCCTACAAGCAACTCAATTGTGCATTGTGAAACACTGACACATTTTTGTAACACTGGCCCTCCACTGAATAGACACATTCTGTTAGTCTTACACCAAAACCTGTTCCATCTAGCCCACTCCCTAATAGTTACTACAGTATATACCTCCCATAATGGACAGACAGTTTTCCACCATTTCTCCAGGCAGCCTGATTTACATGGGCAAATTGAGGCAACAGAGCCTCATGTATACTGACAACCAGTTACTGGTAAAACAAACTAATACAAAATGTGAGAGCTGTATCTGTACTATGAATTTGGAATCAATTCTCTCACATAAAAAAACAAATATCTAATATGTTGTCAGCACACACAGTTCATCTTTTGCACAGAACAAACTCACAACACATAAACCCATATATGCGGAGGTACTCGCTAGAAACCTAAATAAAGATCAAAGACCTCCCAAGTGCAAATCTACTGCACAAAGTGCAGACCCAACAGAATCCACTACACATAATACATACACCAGTGTCTTGGTCAATAAACCCCTCAGGCAAAAGAGCTCAAAACCAAATGTCTTGCTCATAAGGGACTCCACAGTGAGACACACAAATGTCCCCCTTTCCAGGCTGGACAAGAAGGTCACAGTGCCAGGGTCCATCAGATCATGAATCACTCAAGTCACTCAGCAAGTACCATTATGACTCTGTCATAGTCCATGTTGCAGTGAATGACTGGAGACATACTTCATTGTACTTTATGCAGGTACTTGCCTCCCCCACAGTGGCATTTTTAGGCAATGCCAAAATAATTAAAGTCCTAATGTAAAAGAATCCACTACAGACAAACTAAAGGTTATGCTGCTTAATTCAAGGAGTGTAAATCAGAAACTGCACTCACTGGAAAAACGCATTACCTTGGAAGATGCCCATGTCTGTGCAGTCACACAGACATGGTTCAAGGCCACAGAGAGCCCCCTGGCCATGCAAGGGTACAATGCCTTCCACACATTCAGACATCAAAACAAGCATAAAAGAATGAAAGAACCAAAGCCAGAGGTATATACATCTTAATTAAAGGCAAATGCACTGCAAGACTGGTCAAAGGGTATGGCTCCATAGCGCTACTCCAAGTCCAATCAACGGTAGGTAAAACCCACTTCCATACCATTGTTAGCTACACATTCCCCACCAGGAACCATGAGTACCACTCTGCCTACTTGGACCTACTTGAGTCACTCACTATACAGCCAAACACATTGGTCATGTGTGATTTCAACTATCCTTCTACTGATTTGGAGTCATATATGTGCACAAACACTCTCACCCTAAGGTTCCTGGACTTTGATAATACACATGCTGTGTAACAGATAGTCTGCACCCCACAAGGGGCTTGAATGTCCTAGAGATAGTACTGACAAGCATAGTGGTTGTCTACAATAACCCCTGTGTGTTGGCCCCCCTGATCAGGTCAGATCACAATTCAGTCTTGTTCACATTCACAATCATACCTGACACCCCTTCAAGACCAGAAAGGATGAAACATTTATTCAAAGCAAACTATAGGCTCCTAACTGATGCCATAAATAGTTGCAACCCCCCCTGATACCACTGTCAACAATGACGGCTATACAGAGGTGTACACAAATGGCCTGTATAAACATCTATACAAATGTATAGAGTTGGCAGAACATGAACAGATCAAAACAAGTTCCTCACAAAAAACAAGCCACCCAGGTGGGCACCAAGCATACATAGGTTATACAACAAGTGGATGAAAGTAACGTCTAAGAACAAGAGGAAACTGACTCAGCAGAGGAAGGACACCCTCCACAGCTTGAACAAGGAAATTAGCTATCTTGTAAAGTCCTCTAAAGCCACATATACACCTAAACTAACATCCATAGCTAAAGCTAATCAGGAGGCATTCTTTATATATGTCAGAAATCTAAATGTGAAGGGCTAGCTTTGTGCTGAACTAATAGTGGATGGTACTATTCATACTGACTCTGGGGACATTGCAAACCTGCTACCAGACAGTTTGGAGCAAACTTCACCCTCACTCCCACTGTCCCCACCAGACATACCCCAAAGCATATCTGTCACCAGTCCTCTACCTAGTATCTCCAAAGAGCAGTTCATAACCTCACTCTCCATGGGCAGAAAAATGGCCTCTGAAGTACCGGATGACATCACAGGCTGCCTACTAAAGGCTCTGAAACAAGACTTAGTGGAATTAGTTGACAGTCTCTTCACTCACAGTGTAAGTACTGGCTTTGTCCTAGCAAAGTGGAACACAGTAACAGTAATTCCCTTGCACAAAAGGTGTCTGTCAAATGACCTTGGAAACTACTAACCTATAAGCCTCACCAGCCATATCTCCCAGGGCATGAAGAGAATGATCATGGACTTTATCAACAAAGGCATAGGTGACCTTTAAACTTTTGTCCAGACACAGTGTGGCTTCGCTAAGGGTAGATCAGACTTATTAAAACCTGGTGGACAACTTCAAGAATGTCATCAAATCCCTGGATGAAGGCAAAACAGTACATACAGTCTATCTTGACTTAGTCAAGGCTTTTGACACAATCCCCCACTCAGGCATTATTGATAAACTCACACAGCTGGGAATTAACCCATATGTCACTAGATGGGTACCCAACTGGATCACCAACAGAACACATGCAGTCAGATTTGGGGATTCCACCTCTAGCAGCAGACCTGTTACCACTGGTGTACCACATATATTTGTGCTGGGCCCCCTATGGTTTGGATTGTATTTCTCAGATGTCCAGGGGAAAATAGATGGCCTGTGGCTTACCATGTTTGCCAATGACTGCAATGTTGACAAACTACAATAAGGCCTTACACAGACAAAAGACTGGTGCCAAAGCCACTGACTCAAAATAAACACTAAATAATGTGTTATCATCCCTTACGGCCAAGGAAAAGTCCCTGCACATTACAATATTAACAGTATCCCCTGTGGTGAGAGATTTGGGAACACAGGTTGATAGCACCCTTAACTGCGATCACCATGTGTCCACAGTGGTAAGGAAGGCTTTCTATGTTTCACATCTCATAAGTAAGGGCATGACATACAGAGCTAAGGATGTTATAACTCCTCTGTACTAATCCCTCATCAAACCACTAATAGAGTACAACACTCCCTTGTGTATGTACCTCACCAGACACCTGTAGCAGATGGAGAGATCTCAGAGGTTTCTCACCAAGACAATTCAGGGCCTGCAACACATGACCTGCATGGACAAACTAAAGGCCCTATCTCTGTACTCTGTATCTTATAGGCTGCTGAAAGGTGACTTCTGCCTGGCCTACAGAGCCATTTTAGACCCTGGCCTAATAGAAATGCTGCACATCCCCAAGTCACATGGGACAAAATTCACTCTCTCTGGGGATTTTAACCTAGCCTGCGATATTAACAGGACATGCTGGAGTAACAGATATGTCTTCCAGAGATTGCCACTCCTCTGGGAAAACAATCCCAATTCACATAAAACAGAGCTCCTCAATGAAACTATTTAAGTATAACTTAGCCAACTGGATGGGAGAAGGCTAATTTACCCTGGGTGTGTCACCCATGTCCCTCTTGGATAAGGGCAGTCAGTGATGATTGTACACTTGCACTGCAAGTATAGCCCATACAAGCTGGTCGGTAAGGAAACAATGCTATAACATGGCTAGGCTTATAAAGGCCCTAGGGCCAATAGATTAGTAACCTCCTCTGAACCTAAGGTGACATCTGCCTGGGCTCCAGGCCAGTGTCTGATCCTGCCCTGGTGGGATGGTTGTATATGCAATAATCTGATATAGCTGATTACATTAGCATTGTCTGTTGAGCATGTAGTATATCAGCATTGTCTGTTGAGCATATGGTGATACTGTTGAGCATATAGTGATTGTGTCCCACATCCTGGTGTAAAAGGATATCTGTAATGTCAAGTAACATAAAACATGCACACACACACACACACACACACACACACACACACACACACACACACACACACACACAGTTGACTGCAGTGAAAATAGAATCCCTACCTATCCAAGTACGCAGACTACAGAACACAGTACCATACAGAAGCACCATGGCACAAGTCTGACTTTTACAGGTCTGCAGATGAATTTATAGTGGATGACATCAGCAAGCCATGTGGGAGACAAGAGATTGGGAAAGCTGCATGAAGTGGATGTGTAGGCTTGTGCAAGTATGAGAAGGGTCTATATTAGAACACTGAAAGTTCAAAATTTCAAGTGTTCTAATATCGACCCATTTTCAACGAATGCTGAAAATATCAAAGAAACAGAAAAACAATTTTTTTCCTTGGGAAAGAATTTGGTTGTCAGTTTCTGTTGCTTCGGTATTTTCAGCACTGTGGTGTAAAGCTACGGGTCGGGTTCAGGTAAGTGTGCGATTGTGTGGACATGAGGGTTAGGGCAGGTTAGGTGAGTTAGGGTTAGGGCACGGGTGAGGTGACTGTGCGATAGTGATGGACCTTAGGGTTAGGGTTTGGGTTAAGGTAAGTGGATAGTTAGTGGTGTATGTATAGTTTAGTGTAGGGTTAGGTGTAAGAGTTTAGGTGTTTGTGTGTGGATTGCTGTTTGTTTGGTATGCTTGTGTTGTGTGTATGTGTTTTGGAACAGCAAATTTTTTCCCTAGGAAAAAATTAAATGTTCTGAATGTTCGATGTTTTCAATTTTCGATTCATAGGGTTCGATATTAGAACAGTCGACATTTTGAACGTTCAGTGTTCTAATATAGACCCGTATGAGAAGACTAGCAAGCCGGGCTAAGATGCCAAGCAGATAACAGGACAGAATTTTAGCTCTGCCTTAAAGCGTTATTTCTGACAGGATTTTGTTATTCTGATCTTAAAAACTTCAAATAAATCTGCTTACATCTGGTACTACAATAATTTAGTAACTTTTCTGAAAATAATTTTCTTCACTAAGGGATTATTTAAGATTTTATCCTGCCAGAAGTTCTACAGACTGAAACAGCTAGGAGTCATTCAAAGGCTTCTATTCGTGATAACACTATGAAGAAGGAATTGCAGAGAATTATATCCAGTATACAAGACCTCACTATTAAAATGGATAATTTGGAAAAAATTATGGAAAATATGAAGAAAGAAAGTAAGAAACAAATAGATATACTCAAGAAAATTATTACAAAACACTCTGAACAAATAACAGCTATAGAAGATTCTCTTAATGAGGTAGATGGAAGACAAAATGAAAATGAGACCCAAATAGATTACTTATTAAAACAAAACAACTTATTATTGGAGAAAGTGGAAGACCTAGAAATTAGGTCAAGAAGGAATAATATTAGAATTTATGGAATTCCAGAAAGAATGGAAGGTAATAACATGAGTCAATTCCTAATTGACTGGCTTCCTAAAGCATTAAATTTACCTGAATCTCTATCATTTGGAATAGAGAGAGCCCACAAGTCCTTGTCAAATATTACTAGTTCAAAGAATTTACCAGCTCTGAGGTCTATAATTGTTAAAGTTCTGTCAACACAAGATAAAGATCTTATTTTGAGAGCTGCATGGTTGGAAACCCCAGTTTAAATAAACTGTAAAAGTGTCAGACTTGAAAATTATACTGCTACAGTAATGGCTAAAAGAAAAGTGTGTATTTCCTTAATCAAGAATTTCAAGAAATCTGACATCAAAGCACAAATTATAGTCCCCTGCCGGGATAAAAGTTTCTTTATGAGAAGGTCAAAAAATATTCAACACTCTGTAAGATGCTCTGGAGTGTTACTGAGTTCAGTACAACATTCTTTAGTAATTTAAATGAGGTAGCCCATCTCCCAACTTCCATTCAGAATGAAAGAGTTATACCCAACCCAGTCCCATGATTAACCAGAAGTACAACACAACTTATGAAACAGAGAAACAAAACCTGGAAAAGTTGGACTTTAAATAAAACACAGATAAACCTTCAATATCTGAGTTTCTTGGGCATGCATAAGTTATCTGACCAGTACTTATAGACATGCAGTGTGTAAGCCAGTCTATATCATTTACCTTAAATGTGTGAGAATATCCACTGGGAACACTATGAAATGCAGTTGCCATCAAATTAATGGAAGGTTGGATGCCGTAATCAAGAACTGCAGCAAATATTCTATCAAATTAGACTGGAAAAAATATTATACAGATCTCCAGTCAAGAAATATAAAAAAAAAATCCTAAATCTTTCTGGTTCTCTTTAAACCTAATTTTATGATCAAGCCACATCACTTAACCCACACCCACAATACCCTGCCATATCCATATAAATAAGACTGGTGGTCTTCTTAACTCCCATGTCACCCAGTCCATATCTTCTCTTATAAATGGTCCAAGCCATCTACACTTCACTTCTCTTCCTCTTTTCCCACTCTTCCTCATACCTCCTTTCTCCAATGAATCCCCACCAGTACCATCAAAAGGATATCTTCAAGCTAAAGTCTAGCTCTCTTGCGCCTGGTAAATTACCTGCTGAATATATAAAATGGCTGTAGAGGTAATAGCCTACCATGTTTCTATCCTAATAAATCCCTTCATTAAAAGAATCCTCATACTCCATCTCTGGAAAAAAATGCAACACATTACAAAGGTGGCAAAGCCACAGAATTCACTAACTACAGAACAATTGATATCCTATCACCACTATCTAAAGTATCTGAGAAATGTAGGAAGTCCCCTCTAGCTTACTATATTACATAAAATTTCATTCTTCCTCCGTCTCAACATGGCTTTTACATCCACCACAGCATCAGCACCACTGCCCTACTAGACTTCATTAATACAGGCAATAATCATAAAAATGAAGATAAACTATTGTCAGCTCATTTTCTTCAACTGTCCAAAGGCTTTAATTGGACGGCACAGTGGTGCAGTGGTAGCATTGTCACCTCACAGCAAGAGGCTCTCCGGTTTGATTCCCGGCTGGAGTGCCTTCTGTGCGGAGTCTGCATGTCCTCCCTGCATACATGTGGGTTTCCACTGGGTGCTTCATTTTCCTTCCATGTTACAAAGACATGCATCTGGAGCATTTCTCCCTGGGCCACCGCTGAAAATTGGCTTTGTTCCAAGTCAGACTTTCCTGGTAAACAAATGTTAAATAAAAAAATAAATAAATAAATGCAATCTTTCACTCTATTATCCTTCATAAACTCTGCAATATTGAACTCAGTAACCTCTCCCTGGCCTGATTACAAAGCTATCTCCTAAACAGATCCCAAGCTGTCAAATGGCAAAACAAATTCTCCTCCTCTCTTCCAGTATCCACAGACATCTCACAAGGCTCGACCTTAGGCTCCTTACTCAACATTTTTATTAACAAACTTTCTGCAGCTGCCAACAAATCCATCTCCACTGTCCAATACACTGATGATCCTACCATCATCTACTATGCTGAAAACCTAGACAGCCCTCAGAAAATACACAGCATTCCTTCTACTCAGCAGAGACTTGGCTCGCTAACTCTATTTCTCAGTCCCAATAAAAACTAAATTATCATCTATACCCCAGACAACTCTCAGCCCCAGAAAATTCCATCCATATAGTTTCCGCAAATAATACCACATCCAAACTTATTCCATTGACAAAAAAACTAGCAGATGTTTACATTGACAAAAACAGTGTTGACAAAACTCACCAAAAACTATATGCTCTGCAGGATCAAATACTTCCTAACAGACCCTGTAAGAAAACACTTGGCCTCTAGCTGGCTTCTCACTCCCCATACACTTCTCCAGTATTCGCAAACTTAGAAGCTACACAGTTACTAAAGTGGGAACAATGTTACAACAAGGCAGATAAACTTGCAGTAAATGCTAAATACAGGACTCAACATTGTCTGACTCTTAAACAACTGGACTGGATAGAATTACCCCACTACTTGTCATAGCCACAAGCCCTCAATATATGTAAGCTTTTCCCTAAGCCCCATAACTGCACCTCCCATACCAATCTCACCCTGAAAGAGTTTCCCTGCAGATCCATGCACTCTACTGATAAATTCTTTCTATTTTATTTCAAAAGCCCACAGTGAATCAGGTGATTCTCTACACTCAAATCCTTAAGCTGATATTTGGAACTCCATACATCTCTCATTAAAACAAGAATTCTTCCATAAGTCTTTTAAATCCTTAATAAAGTCATAGCTTTCTAAATCATGGCTCTGCCTCTCTTCCTCTACTGGTTAGCCAACACACTACGATCTTGGCACACTCATCCTGTTTGCCTACTCCTTTTTCTCTACTTACTCCCTAGTACATGTTTAAATACTCCCAGTACTACTGCATACTCCCAGTACTACTGCTTCTCCCATTCAACAATCAGCTATATCCATCCAGTATTTATTCTGTTCCAAATCACCTTTCTTACTGTGCACCAGCTTTATATTGACATCCGTTTGGTATCCATGATTCTTATTTCTACCGTCTGATTGTTGAAGTAACAAATGTACTTTTGTTTACATTTCAAATAAAATTCCTGGCTGCACATTGGTTGTAATGGTGACTGTACATCTTGCCTATATAATATTTTGTGATTGTACATAATATGTGCTGTTAAAAAGTAAGTGCTTACATATAATGTACATTGTATACGATTTCTTTCCACATTGAGCTCTTCTCCGTGGGCTGCTATTAAAGAGGGGTCTTGCACTCAGTTGGAATTTCTTGGTAAACAAAAGCAATAAATAAATACATAAATAAATATTTAATTATATATTTTGGATGACCTGCAGTTTGGAACAGTGTAAACCAGAAACACGTTTTAAATATTAAAGTATTATCTTTACTGTAGGCTGAGCTGGGAACTGATATTCTTTTATGGTACTGTTCCACCAGGGATGCTGTTGTAATTTCTCTGTTTTTTTAGTCAGAATACCCCCTGTGGAAAATATAACCTATGACCCTACATTGAGCTTTTAAATATTTAACCTATTTTTCATATTCTTATTTTTCCAATAAGCCCACATTTAAATACTCTGTTCACGTCTTCAACTTAACATATTCCCCTTGATTTACCAGACAAGATGATTTTTGATGGTTCTGTTTCAAAGGTCTCGATTACCTTTTAAAGTGGTGTGTGATGTCTCATGCCTTTCCATATGCATCTATGTGTTTGTGCATATTTACTTTGGATCACTAACTCCTGTAGTATATTTCATCCTCAGCTTATTTTGCTGCTTTGGACTCTAGTTATTATAATCTCTGGTATAAAATTTCAGTTTCTTATTGCTTTTTTGCACTTATAAAACAAATTCTCTCTTTGTAGTAATGATACATACCCATCCAGATTACCATCTACATTGTATGCCTTACTTAAGTGTTCATTAATATGATGTTTTACTGCAGAGTCAGTTAGACAGTCCGCTATCTTACTGTATGTTCTGTTTCATCCCCTCCCTCATGCACCTGCTATTTTATTCAATTTTACTTCCGGTCATTCTGATTACAGTTAGTACATTTCAACGCTCTGTTCACTGTGTTGCTTTAGACTCTGGCTGCTTTACTTCATGATATCAAATTGCAGCTTTTCGTTGTTTTTCTTTTCTTTCCTTAGTTTATAGGACTATGCTAGAAATGTACATTTGTAAACAAATTATCTCTTTGGAACAGGGATACATTTCAAACCAGAGCTGGCTACCTTACCATGTGTTCTTTCTCATGTTCTCTCACATTCGCCTGCTGGTTCATGCAGCTTTGCTTCAGATCAGACTGACTGCTGCTTGTATATTCCAGCCTTAGCTCATCTTGCATCTATAGACTCCAGATATTACACTTCATGGTGTAAGATTACAGCTTTTAGTGCTACACAGGACCAGGCCAAAAATCTACTTTTATAAACAAATTTTGTCATTATAGGTATATCAATAATGAGAACTTACAAACAACATTAACATTCACATTTTTCTTTAGTTAACTTTCTATCACCATAATGCTTTATTGCTCATTTTGCAGCCATACTCTTAACTTAAAGTTATAGCTTCCTCAGATAGATGGTTATATTGTTTTATTTTCTGTTATATATGTTAATATTGCTGTTTTTGCTACATGTTAATACTTGTCTAGACTTCTTATATTTTATTCCCTCAGCCTACTTATATCGACATTTTAGATCTGTCTGTTTATATTTATCCACATATTTTATTCTACTATTCTGTTACTCCTAAGTATTTGATCTAAAAGAGGAAATGCATCATTTTCATCTCTGTATGTCAGCCAACTGTAATATTAATCTTTTCTTACCTACCTCTTTTCCCTTATATTTCTATACTCATACATATATGATTTTAGTAGCGCTATACTAATACCATGTTTTAATTTTTCTTATGAGACAAGAGCATGCATCTTATTTCAGCTTGGTGCCTTCTGTGGAGATCACTGAGTATGGATAGTTTTCAAATAATGTGGATAGTTTTAGAATAATGTTCATAATTAGCTTAGTCAGCTTATTTAGGTTATTGGTATTAATCACAGTTTTGCATTCTATTATGGATATATTCATTCTGTTTTGAACTGCTTTTGGACATAGGAGATATTGGTTATGCCTTGAGTGGGTCCAATATAGATTCAATATTATTGCAGTGGGTCAAAGCATATTCTTTAATGATCCATCAGGATGGCCTCATGTGACATGTGTACACACGCGCTCGCACGCGTGCACACACACACACACACACACACACACACACACACACATATATATATATATATATATATATATATATGCATTTTTATAAAGTGTCTGTTTTCTTTGTGCAGTTATTACACATAAGTTTTAACTTTGTATTGCAGCTCAGTTTAACCAAGTTTATTGTAGTTTTGCATTTTTTGAGCCATGCACAAACTACAAATATTTTAGTCCCATGTAACAGGAAACTCTTTTTTCACTTATTCCATAATGTCAACATAAATATTGCTGCTAGTAAATACTTTGTCCTGGCAACACTGCATCTTAAACTTTGAGATGGACATTACAGGTAAAGATAATGCATTGTTGCTTAGAGCTTTATCTTCTTTATTAAAGCTCTATTTGCCTGCTCAGTTAATTAACCTGCAAGAGATGTTGCTGACAGGATTTTCTTCTTACATAACCTACTTTTTAAGGGAATACAAGGTATCTCTCAAATTCAAGAAAAAATAATGGACTGGAAAACATCATGGAGAGGTTTAAATCAAATTATTGACCTATCTTAAACTGGAAATTGTTATATCCAATTATTGTAGCTGATAAACTTGCTTTCTGTTTTAAATGTTCTGCATATTGTTTAATTTGGTTCTTTTACGCTAAGTTAAGTAGCATACATCTTCATTATACACATTGTTTACATGGTAGATTGTTTGTTTTGTAATACACCAAAATGTAAAGAAAATACGTTTGAAAAAAAAAAACTGAAGGGATATGCAATGCAGATGAAGAGACAGAACCGCTGATAATAGCAACAATATAATGTTCACAATTATCCTTCACTATGCAGCTAATGACATGCTATCTGCACTGATCTGAGTTCAGAGATACAGAGGAAGAGGGAACAGAGCAAAGTGAAGTATTTCTTGCAGGAGCACAAGTCAGCACACTAAAAAGATAAATGTACTTCAGAAGAAAGTGATTGTGTACTTATAGCACTGACAAATTGTACTCCAAAATGGCTTTACAAAGAACATTTCTTTAAATTCATTGAGGATTTCTCTAGATAAAATATGTGGCTATTGATCTGATGTTTTACATCTAAAATCAGATAAACGAGTTAGCAATTAACCAAGAGAGAAAGAAAGAAATAGACCAGACTTCTTGCTATATAAAATTTTTCAAATCACCTCTAATGGCCTTAGAAAATAAATGCAGCATTCAACTTGTCATTTCTTCTGGACGCAAACACCACTTTGGTTAACAGTTACTCACATTTCATTGCATTAATTTCATTATTACTTTTAACAAAATAAGAAAAAAAAAACCAGTGAGAACTACAAACCCGACCTCTTCAGATGAACTCATTTTGCTTCCTGTCAGCCCTGGCACCATGGGGTTCATCAAGTGAATTCTTTTAGGGAAGCCTAATGATGGAAGGTACTAAAAGAGAAACAGACACACTGCATTTGAAATACAGAATTATTACCAAGAAGTACCTTTATAATTAAATATATTTAGTTAGTATACAGAGAATTCTAAAGGTAGCAGACGTATCATGACAATAAATATTATAGCATCATTTACCAGTCTGAAATTTAAACTATTTATTTTTTGCTTACCAGGAATTGTGTTGATTAATATTTGATGTTTTACATTCATGACCGTTTATAACATGCTAACAACGTAACATACTGCTTGTCAAAATACTAAAAGCAGAGGTCCATTTTGTTTTGTAAAAACATTGTTATTAATACCTATAACTGGATATAGATGATGGGTAGAAAATCCTCTTTCTCTTGCCTTAATTTCTCAATGATGCCTAATCAGTAAACCCTTTTTTGCTGCCATGAACAATAGGGCTTTAGTCTTTTCAGATTCTGCAATTCATATATCCCATTTTCAAGTCTGTCTACTATATTATACAGCACATTGTTTCTAAGATTAAATGTGCCATCTGTCTTACTAAGGAAGCTGAACAAAAAAAAATCAAAGTTTTCTCTGCAAGAATTTACTATAACAGCACATCTTAGAACTTACTGTAGCACATTATACATTTTTAGGAATACCAAGAAAGTGTAGTCAAGGATTAAACAGTCTGGATTACAAAGACATTTTGGGCTTGGGCAAAGCTTCTGAGAGTTTGCAAGATAGAGGAGACTCTGAGAATTGGTTTGTATGAGCTATATGTAGGTCACAAATCATGCAGTGCTTCATATTTTATTATATTCCCTTTGCCTGATTCCAATAAATGGGATCTAGACACGTAGGTAAACAAATAAAATTTGGCACAGCACAGTGGGTTTGGTGTGACAAAAATTCAGAATATGCCTAACTTGACTCTGCTTGCTTACCACCCCCCACCCCACAAAAAAAAAAAATAAATAAAAATAATTAAATAAATAAATAAATAATAAATAAAACTGCATTACTCAATACATCAGGGATAAATCTCAACAGAATCAGGACAAATCTAGAAATAAGAGACATGGACAGTTTTAAACTACTAGTACTATCAATTGGAGACACTGACAATAAAAAATGAACGTGAATTAATATACATTTTCTGAAGTAAAATTAGTCTACAAATCTAATTATTGTCATTATTAAATTTAAAAAGTTGCAGGTTTAGGAGGGATTAAGAAGGACAGTTGAGAGGAATGTAAAACAGCACACTTCGAGAAATGCAAACTTCTTTACCTTTGCAGAAGTATAACCACAAAGAGAAAACAATGTCAGCACTGCCCTTTGCAGACTGTATGGAGACAGTATACCGAAATAGTCTTTGAGGTTAATAACTTCCTTATCTCTGCAGCAGTGTTATTGAACTGGCTCCTGGCACAAAATAATTCAATGCACTTCACATGAGCAACAAATGCAAAAGCAGTTTCTGTGGTAACTTGGGTGTTGCTGAACACTGGTGTGTCACCCAGAATGTCGTGGCATGCCACCTTTGACATGCATCTCATAGGCTCGCCATCACTGGCATAGTGCATGTGAAATACAGGGTATACATTGTTAAATAACACATGTGGGAGTGACACATTGGATAATGGATACCACACTGCAACTGTGTGCCAGAAGCACAGGTAGCAATATGAGAAGTCAAAATATAGAAGGTGCACATTTATGAGTAGCACCATATAATTTCTGATATTTGTATACTTCAGTTCATATACTATGGCCCTATACTAATGGGACATCTGTCATCCAATGGAGCACCAGTTTTGGAGCCATTGTCAAAAGGCAGCTGCACTTATGTATACACATACATACAACACAAATGAACAAAAAACTCTTAAACGTCTGAAATCATATCCTTATACCCCACAGTTGTCAATCCCCTCTCTCTCCCTCTCTCTCTCTCTCTCTATATATATATATATATATATATGTATGTGTGTGTGTGTGTGTGTGTGTGTGTGTGTGTGTGTGTGTGTGTGTGTGTAAAACTTAAATAACTGCAAGTGAGCAAGTCACTCTTCTGTGCTGTCATAATGTTTCCTAGTAAATAAAGTTGTATATAAAGCACACACTCATGTGACCACTATTCATTAACAAATACCCATCTCTTTTGTTTTACAATACAAAAACCTCTGTCTCGTGGTTAAACTTCTCCAAATGTTTTGGGCTTCTAATATTATCATGGGAGCGGACCTCATTTCTAATTCAGTGTATGATTAAAGTTCATAAAATTAGTATTGTTTCAGTATTTGACGTTAGCAAAGGATACTTTTCTCAGCACTCGCAGTGTGCTCTGAATTGTCTCCTTGTCCAGTTCATATGCAGTTACATGTATTGGTAAAACGTTTCAGTATGAGTGTACATTTTTTTACTAATTCTGTTGCCCCTTCTGCTGTTGGAACTGTCTGCATATCTTTCTTCCACATTGCTCTCATTTCTGCTTGCAAATACTGATATTTTAAGACTTTGTGTCTTTCCATGTGTAATACACTAAAATTACTGGGTGTAGCAATTTCAAATATCAGTAATACTTTTGTCTTTTTCTTCTCTTGGGCTACTATATCTAGTTTTCTTTCTTTCTTTCTTTTTTTTGACTGTGGGTAATGAGTGATTCCGTGGGAGATAAGCTTCATCACTGCCATTAAGGTTTTGTGGTTCATGTTTCTAATGCTTCTCTGCTACTTCTATATTGTACTGTTTGCACAATTCCCCAATACAATAGTTTTCATATTATTGTGTCTTTCAGTGTACAGACCCACAGCCATGTGTATATCACACTCAGCAGTGATATGTGTAACTGTACCCAGTTCTGTTTTACAGAACTTGCATGTTTCTGTTTCTCCCACTTTTTCAATGGACTTTGTAAACTATAGTGTATGTTGTCTTTTTTTTTTTTTTTAATTTCTCCAAGTCTTTTGGGTTTCTAATACCATGACAGGAGTGGACCCCATTCTTTAGTCAGAGTACGATTAAAGTTCATGAAATTAGTATTGTTTCAATCTCTGATATTAGCTAAAAATGCTCTTTGCAGCACCCGCAATGTGCAATGACTTCTGCAGTTTGTACAGAGTTAACATGTATCAGTAACATATCTAAGTTGTTGTTGTCTTTTGGCTTTTCCCGGTTAGAGGTCGCCACAGCGGAACTCCGGTCCACTAATGATTGGGAATAGATTTTGACAAATGCCGAGGTGCCAGCTCGACGTTCAACCTTCAACGAAGGCACGCCCATTTACGCATGTCTTTCGAACGCCAACCCAATCGTGGGGAGGACATGCAGACTCCACACAGAAGGCACTCCCCGCACTCCAGCCAAGAATCGAACGGGAGAACCTCTTGCTGTGAGGCAACAATGCTACCGCTGCACCACCGCGGATGTACATCAGTAACATATCTAAGTACACTTCTAAATTCTTTTTATAAGGCCTGTTGCTCCTACTATTATTGGAACTGTCTGGGTATCCTTCTTCCACATTGCCATCATTTCTGCCTGCAAATCCTGGCATCTTATGACTTTGTATATCTCTGTATGTAAGGCACTGTAGTCACTGATTGTAGCAATTTCAATGATCAATGCTACTTTTGTTTTCTTTTCATGAACTACTATATCTGTTTTTTCTCGCATCTATTTTCTGACCTGTTGGCAATGGGTGATCTCCTGTGATATAAACTTCGGCATTTTCTATAATGCTTTGTGGAGCATGTTTTCAATGCTTTTCAGCTACTTCAGTATTGTAATGTTTGCACAATCTCCAATGCATCAGTCTTGCCACATTATTATGCCTTTCAGTATACAGTCCTTCTGCCATTAGTATATCACAACCAGCAAAAAGATGTGCGACTGTTTCCAATTCTGTTTTACAAAATTTACATTTGTCTGTTTCTCCCACATGTTCAATGGACTTCGTAAACCAATGTGTACATAGTCCACTATCCTGGGCCGCCAATATTAACCTTTCATCTTTTGGTTTAAATTCACCTCTCATTAATCATTCCTGCATTCAGTTCTGATCAACATGAAGCTGTTCCAAGAGTTTTCTATGCTTGCAACTATATTTATGCATTTTTCCACATTTCTTGCCTTCTCACCTGATCTTTTACCTTATATTCTTTCTTTTGTTTTTTGGCACATTCAGTTGGTGCCTGATTTTTATCTACTCCTGGTTTGATTTCAATTCACGCTTCTGCTAAACTAAGCAGAGAAGTCATCTTATATTTATTCTCCTTATGTTTCAAAACTTTCACTACATTTATGTCTTGTGAGGTCAGCAGATATGTGTGGAGTCCCATGATTGTAGATCTATACATGTAATCAATTTCAAGGAGGCCCAGCCCTCCTTCGAAATGGGGAATATATAATCTTGGTATGCATTAATTTTTATAAATCCTTTGGTGGGCATGAAGCATCCTTCTTGTTTTTTTATCTAATCTATCCAACACATTTTGGGGCCAGTCACTCACTCCAAAACTGCAAGTTAGGATAGGAAGAGCAAATTGGTTTATAGCTTGGGTTTTGTTCCTAGATGTCAATGCTGTTTTCAGGATTAAATTAAGTCTTCTAAAGTACTCCTTATTAAGTTTTATTCACTTTTGTTCATGTTTTATTGTTGATCCTTCATCAGTTCCCAAATAGTTATACACTCCCTCTTGCTCAAGTTATTTTATATCGTGTCCCAAACTGATGTTTTCCTGGTGCTGCAATTTTCCTGCTTTAAAGGTTCCTTTGCACATTTATCAAGAACAAATGACATTCTCATATCATCTGAAAAAGTTTTGACAACTTGCAGTTGTACTTTCAGTTCCTCATCTGATGATCTATACAGTTTTAAATCATTGACAAAGAGAAGATGAGAAGTCTTTACACTTCATTGTTTTCTAGGAGCCAAATTATAACCATGGCCTAAGCTGTTAAGTAGACAGCTTAATGGGTTAAGGGCAAGGCAGAATAGCAGCAGTGACAGAATCACCCCTGGAATATCCCCCTTCGAATTTTTATTCCTGGGATAATAATTTGTCCTTTATCATGGCTTAATTGCAAAGTGGTCTGCCACTGTTTCATGGTCACTGTAATATAGTTGATAAGTGTAGGGTGTATCCCAGACCCCCCTGTGTGGATATAAGCATGATAAAGCGGGATTCAGATGATGAATAAATGTCATGGACCTCCTTGACACCAAAGGACATTTGAAAGATATACTCATTGCCAGATTCTAAAACTAAAGCCCATCTTTAGAATAGTATCTTCTGGTATGTGGGTTGCTCTGCCCAAATGCTGTATTAACAAAAGTGCTTGGGAGGTATTGTAGGGACCATGGCAGTCATCAGAAAATGCTCTATATAATATCATGTATTCGTATTACTTTCTTTGGGATCACATTAGGTAGTGACTGTGTAGAACAATGTTTTGGAGAGTGATCATGTCTGTGGTCGTGAAGCATAGTGCACCTCCACAACTGAATCTTGTGTCTGTGACTCCTGCCCTGAATTGCACTAAGATACTTCTTCCCCCCCTGCTTCATGCATATGCAGGAATGTGGCACAGATGTCAGGTCAGGACAGCAATTCTCCTTGGTGGGCAGCATGCTTTACTTTGCTGCTCCTGACCTTTTGGACTCTATCCCTATGGAAGCAGCCATTAGCAGTTATTTCACAGGACCACCCATCTGCACTGGAGGGTTTCTAGTCAAACTGAAAAGTGGGTAACCACAAGGCTTCCTGTTTTTTTTCTGTCTGTAATAAATATACATTTCAATTAACATAACCAAATTTACTGAATGGAGCAAACACCATATATAATGAGTAAAAAGTGCTCAGCTGAAAGATACAACTTATGTTTAAAAAAAACTGTGGAAAGATCATGAGATGGGAATAAGAAAACAAAAATAAAATGTGCTGTTATTATATGCCACCTGGCTGTGTGGACATTGGTTGAAGATGACTGTCACTGATGAGGTGATACCCCGAACCTATGTACAAAATGGGGGAAAAGGGGTTGATGCCAATCTGCTGTTATTATAATTCCAGTTATGGCAATTTCATATGCAGCTGTATTTTTCTGTTAATGGAGATATCCCATCACAGTAGGTCATAATCTATAAGAAGAGTTCCACACAGATATTCCACCAAAAGCAACCCAGGAGAAAATGATAACATGCATTGTAAGTCAGTACTCCTATAACGTGTTCTTTCTCCTTATGTAAACAATCTAAGTTAAAGTTTTGTGGCTATACATAACAGGTATCAGATAGCTCAGCAGGTTTCAGGCTTGCCATGTACACTGAAAGACCAGAAGGATGGGGATTCTACCCCTCACTGGGAGCCTGTGTTCATATTCTAATGCTGACAATATAAATGGCCATGCAACATGGAGGGTAAAACTACATCCTGTTTGGACATTTTACTGTTAAACATCTCACATATTTTGTTAAAAAAAGACAAGGTGTATTTATTGTCCCTCCTTTAAACCACTGATTGTCTAGTTTCTGGTTCAAGCTCATCCCAACTGCTTTCCCCAGAGTAATCTTTTGTTTCAAAGCCCTTAGGACCAAGTAGCTATCCATTATGTGTTTTTAAGCTTAAGAAGCAAAGGGGGTGGAGGCCAAGGATCAGGCTACCAGCAATCATCATTGATAGAGGCAGCTGATAAAAGACCCTTTACTTTAGAGGCATGGCAAGCACTGGTGATGGGTGGTGAAGCAGTCCAAACTGAGCATGTCCAGTGTCACTGTGTCATATTTCCATTAGTTAAATTAATAATTTCTCTCACATGTATCATGGCCTCCTCCTGGAGACTCACAAGAGGTGCTCAGTGCCATACCTTTCGAATTATAAATCATCTGCTAAGCCCCCACCATCAACAACTGATCCTATCAGCAATCTGCGTTTACCACTCTGCTAGATGCATTGATGATACTCATGGATGCTTGCCAGGAATGACATGACAGTTGATTAAAAATATTTATTAGAAAATCACAGAAAGCAGATAGTAAAAAAAAAAATCCATTCATCCACACCTTCTTCCCATTTTTGCACATGGGGTCGGGGTGTCACTTCAACAGTGACAATCATCTAGAGCCAAGGTTTATACTGCAGGGTGGCTAGCCCTGCTGTGGTAGTTCTTCCACAACACACACACACACACACACACACACACACACACACACACACACACACACACACACACACACCTATGGCCAATTTAGGGTGTCCAGTCCACCTACTACATGTCTTTGGAGTGTGGTAGGAAACTGGAGCACCCAGAGGAAGCCCACATGAATACAGGGACAACATGCAGACTCCACACAGAACTTACCCCAGCCGAGAATCAAACCAGGGAACCTCTTGCTGTTAGGCGACAACACTAACCACTGCGCCAAAATCAAAAAAATATTAAATGCAAAACATCTGACTTATAAGGACTAAAACAAGATACATGCATGGAAAACAGGAGATTCCGAAAATGTATAAATATACCCAGAACACCAAAAAAATTACCATAATCTGAAAGATAAACGAAAAAATTTGGTCAAGAGCACAAAAGTTAATTATGTGGCACTTCCTTTCAGTTCCTTAGAATGATGCCCTGTTGTGGATTTGAAACAGATTCTACTACCATGGTAACTATAAAGGAAACCCTATACAGAGCATAAACACAAAGGAACTGCCAAAAATGCTACTATATATCTGACACCAACCAGCCAAAACACAGCCATAAATAATAAAGAGTAAATAATAAGAGTCTATTTTGATCATGAAATATGGAACCTTACAACCATATGGTATGAATAAAGAGTGTAATTGGCAAAGCCTTATTTGAGAGATATAGCTTTAAAGATGTATTATTAATGAGATTTAATTACTTGATTGTATAATTAATTAATTGTTTTATTTCATCTTGTATATATATTGGGAAGTTTTATATGCTTGACTGTTTTACTCTGTAAAGGCTGTTGGCCGAGGCGCTAGAGACAAGACTTGCTTGGAATAAATTTTATCTTATTGGAAAGTAGAGCTGGGACTCACTGTTGGTCTTTCTTGTTGTTGCTGCTTACAGTTATCACTTTTTGCTTGTTGTTTTATAATGACAAGTGAGTCCATGTGCTCCTTTCCACGTATTTTTAGAGAAACTGGTATGGAGATGTTTAATCGGAGTGGTGAAAATACTGGTCGTACAAATGTTATACCTATTAATGATGCTGATACATCGACTACAAAACTTGCTACACCAGAAGCTTCAGGTGGATCCAGTCTAGGTATTATAAAAAAATGGGAGAATTCCCGTAAAAGAACTACAACTAACCCATTTGCTATGGTGGGGAAAAAGAACTTTATTTCCGATAATCCAGATGCACAAGACCTATGTTCAAAATTGGAGAGACTCATCTTTAAAGAAACATCAACATTCTATAATATCGGCAGCTTAGAAAGGTATGTTGAACTTGACATCACACCTCGAGGTTTATGGTCCATTAAAAATCCATCTACACCATTTGATTTAACCAATGAGATGGAACTTAAATTTCATGAAAGATGGATAGCGGCTGCACATCGGTGCAGTTTAGAATGGGTGTCAATTCTAATTGAAAGGGACAATATGAAAAAAGACAAACTTGTTGTGGAAACCAAACAAGTTTGTGAACAGTTAGTGAATATTACATCTAACTCTACTTTAGAGAATTTCCTTCTAAATATCAACATGAAGCTATTAGATTATGAGAAGGAACTAATAGATAGAAAAAAATCTAAACTGACAAGAGACATACGGGATTACGAACACAAGAGGGCGTTCGTATTCCCGAGTCATCAGAGAAGCCGAAAAAAGAGTGTCTCTTTTCAGAGGGGAAATCCGATTTCGGAACAGCATTCAAACAAGAATTTCCTGTCAGGTGAAAGTGGGGCCTCGTCATGGGAGGAAGATGAAAGGGATAATTTTCCAGAATTACCAAAGGCAGCCAGTTCGGAAGCTTTTCGAAAAACCTATCCTGAATCAAATGAACATTATGTCAATACGAGGAAAAGGGGTTGGACCAACTCAGAACGCCATAGAGACTCGGGCGATGGACACTATAAGAAAGGTAGATGGACATAATGTGTATAGTAGCTATGTGGTTAATTTATCAAATTACAAACTTGATGATATAGAGATAGCTATTTTGGAAAAAGGCCTCAAGTTTATACCTACCTGTATACCTAAAAAATATGAGCTTAAAATTGAACTGTTTCAATTATGCCGTAAAATGTATTTAAGGGAATATTTTTTTAGGTTAGATAATACTTCTGTTAGTAATGTTAACTATGGGATAACTTCATTATCTGACAGTGATTTAGAGAGTAATGACAGCTTTTACTCATGTTTATCGGATGAGGAAGGTGGTAATAATGCATATGATTTACTAGATACTCACATGTTGAAAAGTACTAGTTGTTTCCTCCCACCACGTAAAAATGCTAATATACTGAAGTTTGAATCAATGCTATATACATTACTAGATAAAGAACTAGAAGGATTTATGAGTAAAAAGCATGTTTATAATCTGACAAAAAAGAATGGGAGAAGTTACAGTTATTAAGTAAGAATAATAATATAATTTTCAAACCCTCGGATAAAGGGGGAAAGCTGGTCATATTAAATTCATGTGATTACTATAGCATGTGCATGCAACACCTTGACAACAAAACTGTGTATTGTGAAACAAATATAACCTTTTTGAAGAAGGCAGAAGTAGAGCTCAATGCCCTACTACAAAAAGGTATTAGGCTACATTATTTAACTCAAACAGATGTAGATCGAAAAATAATCATTAAGAACAACAAAGTAGCCAAGTTCTTTTGTTTACCGAAGATTCACAAAAACTTAGACCGACCACCTGGTCGGCCTATTGTTTCAGCTTTTGGCTACTTTACTTATAACCTGTGCACTCTGCTGCATGAAATTTTAATGAAACAAGTTCTGATGTTACCCTCATATATACAAGATTCTTATGATTTCCTTCAAAAGATTAAGGACATAAATTGGTGTGAGGGAATGTATTTTATCACTGTGGATGTAGTGAGTTTATATACTAATATATCCCATGCACTGGGCTTGGAAGCCATTAAATTTTTCTTTGGGGATAATCCTAAAACTCACTACATCTTAGAATTAGTTGAATTCTGTTTAACAAATAATATCTTTGAATTCAATGGCATTCTCTACAAACAGTTGACAGGTACAGCTATGGGGGCCGCATTTGCGCCAGCTTATGCGAACCTATTTATGGGAATGTTCGAGAATGAATTTTTGTACAGAGTACCATTCTTTAAAAATAATGTTCTGAAATATTTTAGATTTATCGACGACCTCATCTTTATTTGTAAAGATAATTTTGATGCATCTATAGACTTTATTGATATAATAAATAATAATAAATTTGGGATCAAATTTAGTGATGTACAACGTGGCTGCCAAGTTAACTTTCTGGATATTTCTCTAAGGGGCAATAATGGTTCCCCAATACACACAGGTATATACAGAAAGTTTGATGAAATCAGCTGGAAGATGTGGGGAGATAGTTGTCATCCCTACCATACTTTAACTTCTATCCCTTATGGGGAATTTCTGAGAATAAAGCGACTAAACTCAGATAAAGAAGTAGCCTATAATGAGGCATTAAAAATAGCGGAAATATTTAATGCCAGAGACTATGATCCAGTAAGTGTAAGAAATAGTCTTTATAGAGTTTTCGGAAATAAAAAAAGTAACAATACATTTAACAATAATTATAAATATAATAGTCAAAATAATGTGAAATCTAGCCAGGATAAAATATTTTTTGTTACTAAATACACCAATTTTTCTTCTTTTTTTAATAAATTAATTGTGGATTATTGGAATTTCATGAAGAAGGATATTTTATCTCTGAAAGATACCAAATTAATTACATCATACAAAAAAGGTAAAAGTATTCAGGACTTTTTAGTACATAGTATATATAAAAAAACTTGTACTAACAGTTTAGAATATATGAAGGTTGTAGGAACACATCCTTGTGGAAAGTGTTCTGTGTGTAAACATATAGTAAATGAAGTAGTTAAAATAAATGGACAGAATTTCACCACAAGAACTAGATACTCTTGCATGAGCAAGGGTGTTATTTATACCATATTTTGCAGTTGTAATAAATATTATATAGGAGAAACAAAAAGAACACTATCAGAAAGAATCAAAGAACATATTAGGGATGTAAAGAATAATAAAATAAATAGTCCCATTGCTGAACACTTTAATTCTGCACATTTTGGTAATACAGACCATATAAAAGTTTCCATATTGGAACATGTTCCTCTTTATTATAATAATACAGAATGGCAGAAAAATATATTAAGACAAAAAGAGTCTATTTTGATTATGAAGTATGGAACCTTACAACCATATGGTATGAATAAAGAGTGTAATTGGCAGAGCTTTATCTAAGAGATATAGCTTTAAAGATGTATTATTAATGAGATTTAATTACTTGATTGTATAATTAATTAATTGTTTTATTTCATCTTGTATATATATTGGGAAGTTTTATATGTTTGACTGTTTTACTCTGTAAAGGCTGTTGGCCGAGGCGCTAGAGACAAGACTTGCTTGGAATAAATTTTATCTTTTTGGAAAGTAGAGCTGGGACTCACTGTTAGTCTTTCTTGTTGTTGCTGCTTACAGTTATCACTTTTTGCTTGTTGTTTTATAATAAAACTACATCCTGTTTGGTCATTTTACTATTAAACATCTCACATATTTTGTTAAAAAAAGACAAGGTGTATTTATTGTCCCTCCTTTAACCCACTGATTGTCTAGTTTCTGATTCAAGCTCATCCCAACTGCTTTCCCCAGAGTAATCTTTTGTTTCAAAGCCCTTAGGACCAAGTAGCTATCCATTATGTGTTTTTAAGCTTAAGAAGCAAAGGGGGTGGAGGCCAAGGATCAGGCTACCAGCAATCATCATTGATAGAGGCAGCTGATAAAAGACCCTTTACTTTAGAGGCATGGCAAGCACTGGTGATGGGTGGTGAAGCAGTCCAAACTGAGCATGTCCAGTGTCACTGTGTCATATTTCCATTAGTTAAATTAATAATTTCTCTCACATGTATCATGGCCTCCTCCTGGAGACTCACAAGAGGTGCTCAGTGCCATACCTTTCGAATTATAAATCATCTGCTAAGCCCCCACCATCAACAACTGATCCTATCAGCAATCTGCATTTACCACTCTGCTAGACGCATTGATAATACTCATGGACGCTTGCCAGGAATGACATGACAGTTGATTAAAAATATTTATTAGAAAATCACAGAAAGCAGATAGTAAAAAAAAAAAATCCATTCATCCACACCTTCTTCCCATTTCTGCACATGGGGTCGGGGTGTCACTTCAACAGTGACAATCATCTACAGCCAAGGTTTATACTGCAGGGTGGCTAGCCCTGCTGTGGTAGTTCTTCCACAACACACACACATACACACACACACACACACACACACACACACACACACACACACACACACACACACACACCCCTATGGCCAATTTAGGGTGTCCAGTCCACCTACTACATGTCTTTGGAGTGTGGTAGGAAACTGGAGCACCCAGAGGAAGCCCACATGAATACAGGGACAACATGCAGACTCCACACAGAACTTACCCCAGCCGAGAATCAAACCAGGGAACCTCTTGCTGTTAGGCGACAACACTAACCACTGCGCCAAAATCAAAAAAATATTAAATGCAAAACATCTGACTTATAAGGACTAAAACAAGATACATGCATGGAAAACAGGAGATTCCGAAAATGTATAAATATACCCAGAACACCAAAAAAATTACCATAATCTGAAAGATAAACGAAAAAATTTGGTCAAGAGCACAAAAGTTAATTATGTGGCACTTCCTTTCAGTTCCTTAGAATGATGCCCTGTTGTGGATTTGAAACAGATTCTACTACCATGGTAACTATAAAGGAAACCCTATACAGAGCATAAACACAAAGGAACTGCCAAAAATGCTACTATATATCTGACACCAACCAGCCAAAACACAGCCATAAATAATTAAATCATAAACACTGTCTTCAGTGCACGTTAAGATTCCATAAACTAGGAACTCCATTGTGTCCAAAATTCCTTGGCAAACATTATCAAGGTATGTCAGACAGAATCTTATCTTGCATATTTTCTGTAAGATTTAATTAATCATACTTGTGTACATATGCAAATAATACCAAAACCAAGTGTAATAGCAAACAGAACTTTAAAATCTTTTCATTGAAAAAAACACTGAAATAGAATTAGTCCCCATGCAAAACTACCCTGAATGAGAACTGATGAGCATCTTAAATTCGATTTTCACATCCAAAACAACAAAAAACTCACCAAAAATAAGCATGCTGCACCATCGCAAACATTTCTTAAATTCAACCACAGAAATCACCCTTGCAACTATATACCACCTTCTTCACTCATATATGGAGCTCTGATCCCTGCAAACGTCCAAGTCATACTAAAATCTAAATTCAAAGCATTCTACAATAAGATTGCAACATTTGCTACTAACTCACCATACACCACTCAGTAAAATGGTTTGAACTCCCCATCTACCTCACCTAGCTATTGCACAACATAATTTTAAACTGTCTACTTATCCTGCCCTCAACAACATTCCTCTTGCTACCACCCTAACAGACCCCTTCGCTCTAATAAAAAACATCTCATCTCCATTTACAAAGCCAATTAATCTCCTGATCTCTGTCTCCACTCCCACACTGTTGCAAAAACACCGAAATTCCATCCTGCGATATATCCATTACATGTAATCCAAACCTACAAACATTCAAAGCCTCTCTAAAGGAATTCTTACCCTATATACTCTGTTATCAATCCCTAGTATGGAAGGTAGTTTCTAGCCCGCAATCCAGATTTTGCAAAGGACATAAAAGAACTGGAAGTGGGATCATTAGAAAAGGGAAGGAAACAATTACGTAGAAGTAAATGGAATTTGTGGGAAAAATACTTGCAGAACGATCTTCAGGAAAAAGAATGAGGTTTAAGGGAAGGCAGACATTGTACATTGTATGTAATGGAGTGAATTAAAATTGTTAAATGATGCTTGAAAATAACAATGAACAATGTTACTGTGCTTTGTTTTCTTTTCTGTTAATCTATCTGTACCAATGTCATTGTTTTAAATATGATTTAATAAAAAACATTTAAAAAAGAGCACTGGCCTCACAAACGTAGGAGCATGAGGTCAAATATCTTTTGGTCCATATTTTCTCCTCATATACCACTTAACACACAGGTAGAGGAATCTTATGTAGGGTCAGGACTAGTTGACAAACAGCACTGCAAAGTGTAAAGTGCTTGAACTGTCTGATTCATGGAAGCAGTTACAAGAACTAGCAAGGCATTTTTAAAGATTTCTTGCCATGCTCATTTTTTCAAGTTTTAGCAAATTAGTATTGGTGCGTACCACCTGTTAAATATTTTATTTGTGTAAATGCTTGCACTAGGTATGTAATGAGATTTTAATCAGATATAAATGAATTATTCATTTAAAGTTTAGACTAATGTAAATACCTAGCAAGGTGGTGCAGTGACGCAGCAGTTAGTGTTGCTGCCTCACGGAACTTAGTTCTCGCGATCATTTGTCAGCTGGTTTGCCTGCTGTGTTGTGTCGACTCTGCATGTCTTTCCTCTCTCTCTCTCTCTATCTATCTCTGATGTTTTGCTGGATATTCTTGTTTCCTACTACATCATGAACACATGCCACAGGTGAACTAGAGATCTTCTAAATTGCCTGCAAGTATACATAAGTGAGTCTTTGCTGGCATCCCATGAAAGACTAACATCCTATGCAGGATTAGTTTCTTTCCTTATGCTCACTGAGGGCCAAGATAGGGTCTGGCTCCCCTGTGACCCTGAAGTGAATAAATATGGCAGTCAGAGAATGAACAAGTACTTGCCTAGCAAGAGGGAGCAATATTTCACTGCAAAGTTCTTGAATGGGTTATACAAGCTAACAGAGTTGCATTAATTAAAAAGTAATTTTTAAGAACATATGATGTTGGATTATAATAGGGGCAATGTGGGCAACTGCTCATAGCCCACATTTCTGGGGAGTCCTTGGCCAGCCAACAAAATAATTTAATTTTAAAGTTTTGTCATGTTCAGCACTGCTAATTTATATTAGCTAACTTACATTTCAAACATAATTGTTAATGTACTTTAGTATAAAAAATGTTAAGTGGCCGACACTGCCAAGTTATTTCCCCTGTATACTTTCAGTGTCTACCATTGTACATGAGCAGCAGGGGCTGGTAATGTTATTTATTTATTTATTTACTTAATTCAAAGTATAGAAACAATTCTTTACTTAAAAATGAATTAATGCCTGTCAGCGAACCTTTGCATTGTGGTGCAAGTTTCTCTTCATTCCCTTCCCATGATTCATTGAAAAAACTCAGGAATGTTAAACAGAGGGTCGTGGACTGTTGTAGAGGGTCACAATAATCTGAGGTAGTATGTGTTTTTTTAATCTTGGCAGGCAGCCAGATATGGTATTGATAATTTCATTCAGTAAATAAGGTGCTGCAGGGTGATTGTGGATGAAAGCAGCTTGTTTTGTGCTCATTTTAAAATATAACTTTGCACGGTTTACATGTGAAATACATTTGAAACTGCCCCTGATTTTGCAGACTGTCCCCACTTTGCCTCTTGTTTTGGTCTGTACCTAGTAAAATTCTTGGTTTCCTGAAAAATCATTGCGGGAAGGGAGGTGGTTGTGGATGAAATGTATCCTGTTGTCATATGATCATTTTAACATCTAAATGAAATCAGTTTGCTGTGTGCTCAATTTAAAGTCTGACTGCATTTCTTTCTGGCTGCTGTCTGTATGTAAAGCAAAGTTAAAAACTGTCTCTTTGACTTTGCCTCATGTTTGGTCTGTGCTTTATAAATTATTTGGTTTTCTGTCAAATTATTGAAGATTATAGCCACTAATGCGGTTGTCTGAGTATGAAAGCAACTTATCTTTTTACCAATTGATCAATTTAAAGATTGACTTGAATGACACAACTAAAATGCTTTATTGTGACAATTATTACTACCTTTTACTTGATCACAATCATATATCCTAAGTATATGCAGTAAATAAAGTAACTATAATGGGTAAATACTGGGTTAGTCAGTGGATGAAAATGACTGATCACAGCTATGTTCTCAAGTAAATACTTTCAGGCAATCTGGGCTAACTAGTTTTGTGTTTAGAGATGTTAAGTTTCATGGCATTTTAGTAGATGGTATTCAACCAAGCTGTATGTCTAAATAAAAGCTTTCTCAAAATAACCCATGCATACTTCTCAAGTGTAAATCATTACTCACTTTGAGTTTGAAAAATTCTATGTTCCACATTGTTCCACAATGAAAGGGACTGTCATACATTTAGTGTTAAGAATTATTTTAAATAATATCCATGGTTAATAATTGTGAATCTCATTCCTTTATGAAAATAATCTTTGTTAGGTATAAAATAACTAATTTTAACCATTTTGTGACCTTCCTAGTTGAAGATATTAGTGAGCTGTTAGCAAGTTTTCCATATTTTGTCCACTTGTTCCACATTATGAGATGTAGGGTTCTACATTTTGGAGATGGAAGGTTGAGAGCTATGCTGGCATGTGTACTGAGAAGTAAAACTACTACTAAAGGCTTTTCAGTGTGTCCAGTAGTGCATTACCCAGTTATTTTTTTAAGAAATGCAACCATGCTCAAAACTTACCCTGTCATAATATACTGCCATCCATTCCATTTAGTCCTATGAGGTCAGTTGTTTCTTGTGGCTCCCCTTGCTTTGGAGTCACCATCCACCACTGCTGATATTCACAACCTCACTGCAACAAAGTTAATCTTTCTGCTACAACACAATGAGCATGCTTTAGCCTTATGGCCAGGGCATCATCTATATCTTCAAGCAGTGAGTTGTGTGGCACATTTTGCTTGCCAAGTAACAGAAGTGGATGACTGATAGATATCAATATCACAACTGCATGCAGTAATTCAGGCCATGATCATAAACTAATCCTGCCAGGAACAGTCTGATTCCTCACAAGCACCTCAGGATGCTACAGATGCAGTTGACATTGATGACATTGATGATAAGGTTGCAGTGATGCGGACAGATGAAGACTGGTTCTGCAATTTCAGATGGTGCTGCAACTTTTGAACAGTTTATAACAGCTGGTACAATATACTTTGAATTTACCCAGCATTTTAAACGGGTCCTTGATAAAAATTTATAAGACTGCATGTAATATAACAGTACAACATTAACAGTATTACATGTGTATTGTACTTATTGTCAGGATTACATAACACTGTACACTGTTTACAGTGATTATTGTGGGCTTGCTTTTACAAATTAAAAAAGCAGCTCTTGTCAAGATTGTTTAATACACTGCTAATACTGGTTGTTGTGTACTGCTTATTGTGTGCATGAGGGAGCATAGGAAATACACAATGAGAGGGATAACTTGTTAAGATGCACACTTCGGCAAACAGTGTACTTCTGGAATAGACTGCTCATGAGCTGTTTGGGAAGAAGGAGCATATGTGTGTGTCACTTTTTCCTCACCATATAGAACAAGTGCTTGCTATCAGCATGATTCTGTAGTATTCCCTACTTTTCCACTTGCAAACTATGTATGTAGAAGTAAATCACTTCACTAGGTACTTAGTGCGTGTTTATTTTTATAATTTAAAAAAAAATGTTGTCAGGATTGCCTAGTACACTGTCCACACTAGTTATTGTGCCCTGTTTATTGTGTGCTTGCTATGCGCTTGTTTTTACAAATTAAAAAAATGCAGCTCCTGTTAATCTCAGCTCTGTTTAATGACACATAACATGAACAGCTCCTTAAATGTGAGATTAAATGAGATTGAATGTTTTTATTTATTTATTATTGATTTTACATTTGGTTACCAGGAAAGTCCGACTGGACATGGGTCCTTTTATAGGCAGAGGCCCGAGAAGAAAACCTATAACATTTACACACTATAGTCATCAATTTGAATTCACACAGTACAGTACAGTATTGACAAGTAGCATTATTTAACATACAACATAAAATTGTATAATAACACCGACAATTTAAAATATTAGGTTTAACCAAAAGTAGCTGTTGCATTTTTGCAGCTGTCAATAAGTACAGCAAGGGTAAGGTACAGGTAGATACAATTAACAGAGCTGTGAGGAGAGAAGTATGGGATGCAGGTGTGATAGATAAGTACAGAATAAGGAGACAGAATGAGAGAAAGGAAGGTCCCTAGTATTAACCTGGACTGTGTTTTTGACACATCACTCCACAGAAGGTTAGTAAATGAGTTACAGCTGGATTGAATCATAAGGAGATAAAACATATACTTACATTAAATGATCCAAAAATAAGTAATTAAAAATAGCAAAACGGAAGGCCAATGTGATACTTGGAATCTGTACTTATATTCTGATCCTGGTGAGAGTATGAGTAGAGTGCATTGATTCCTGACTGTTTCTGGTTGGAGATTGAGTGTCTGTGCTTAATGTACCTGATTGGTCTGGTTGCTATTCGAGGCATCTACCAGAAAAAGGCTACAAGCCTGCAGACCCTCGCATCATCTGGTACAAGACTAGGGATCACCAGACAGGCTGTGGCCTGCTTCTCTTCTTGGGATTGGTGCTAACATTTTGCTTCTGGTGAGAGAAGAAGCAAAGGAGCATTGTATCCCAACAGAGTGAAGCTATGCTGAGACCAGCATTAGTAGTTGCCAGGCAGTAGCCATTCATGTGACTCCCCTCTTTTCATTATTCTTGACAAGCTAATTCTTTATTTTTCAGTAAGTACTGCTTGATTTCTTTCTCACTCTGCCTAAATACTTCATCCTTAAATTTTCAAGGTCTACAAATTAGTTTCCCCTCAACTGTTTGGCAGTGCTCTGTACAGACTCAGACACCTTGAGTGACATGTTTCCTGTAAAAGGAATATATAAGGAAACAGCTCCAGTACCTAGTAATAATGACCGTCCCTCCTGGCATGTCTAAAGGTCAGTTCCCTGTGCTTTCTCCTATTAACCTGGTGGACTTGGGAATTCTGAGGCAGTGTAGCAACTGCCTCATGTACACAGACAACCCTCTCTTCTTACCTCCCAACATACAAAATTGTGAGAGATGCACTTATATATCCAAACTGGAAGCCATGCACTCTCAAGCCAAGACCAGAATAGCTGGTCAAGAGAAGTTCAACACCTGCACCACACCACATGCAACACATAGCCCTCTAGAACACCCACCATCACAGTTCTGACATAAAAACACAAACCACATACCCACCTTCACGGAGGCTCTCAACAGAAATCTACCCAAACAGCAGAGACCTCCAAGGCAGAAATGCACTTGACCACTACAACACTGCACAAACCACAAGACACATAGCTCAACTACTTAGTGTGCCACTCAACCTAAGCCCCTAAGGCAAAACAGTTTGCCCAATACACTAATCATAGGTCACTTGATAGTGAGGCACACTGATGTCCCACTCATTAGGCTGAATAAGGAGAAGGTAACAGTCAGCTGTCTATCAGGTGCCAGAATCCAACACATAACACACGCACTCAGGTCACTCCACAACAAGTACAAGTATGACTCTGTTACTGTCCATGTGGGTGTAAATGACCTGAGATGTGCCTCCCTGGACTACATGAAAAGAGACATGGAGGTGCTCTTGGATTATGTGACCCAGGCAGGTATGACCCTAGCCCTGAGCAGCATCCTACCATCATCCAGAATGGTACTACAATACAAGAAAAAATGATTGACTTCAACAATTGGCTAAGTTTCTGGTGTCATTCTAAGGGGATCCAGTATCTGTTTACTTGGGATGACATGATAGACAGACCTTGATGCTTTGTCAGAGATGGCCTGCATTTGTCACCCCTGGGTTTCTGGATACTGGCTAAGGCTCTTGCCACCCCTATAGTGCCTTTTTTAGGTGATGTTCTAAAGACCAAATTACCACCATAACAGCTATAAATAAATGCAATCTGAGGGTCATGCTGCTCAATGCTAGAAGTCTAAATATCAAGATGCACTTGCTCAAAGCACTCCTCAAAATGGAGAACACTGACATTTGTGCTGCAATTGAGACCTGGTTTAAAGCAGCAGAAAGCACCCCTGCACTACCAGACTATAATTCATTCAACAACTTTTGGCCCCAGAACATGGACTGAAGCTCCAAAGGCGGTGGTGTCTCCATATTCATAAAGGATATGCACACCTCCAGACTAGTAGCCCAGCATAAAGCATCTGAGATGCTTCAGGTACAACTAACATTGGATAAGATGGCGGTTCAGGTCGTAGCCTGCTATAGGTCCCCAACCATGTCCCAGGACTCTCACTCCACGTTCCTAAGCACTCTGGAAACTATTAGGGTACAACCCAACAATCTCATACTAGGTGACTTCAACTACCCCTCCATCAACTGGGAAAACTACTCATGCACCAATACACTGGCCAAATGCTTCCAGGAATTCATCAATTCTAGTGCCCTGGACCAGCTCATTCTTATCCCCACTAGAGGAAGCAACATCCTTGACCTGGTTATTACTAACATGGGCAGCCATTGCTCTACACCAATAGTCAAGTCCTCTTGCTTACACCCCCCCACCCCCTGCAAAGGTAGCCACCATGAAAAACTTCTCCAAAGCTGACTTTGGGCTCCTAAAAACAGAGGTGGCTAACTTCATGGCACTCATGTCAATGGAAAATATATGCATGACTGCCGAATCATACACCAGTGCACTGTACGAACACGTACATAAATTCATGGAAATAGCCATACCCAACAGAACCAAGATGGTCTCCTTCAAAAAAAGGAAGCAAATCTGGTGGTCCCCTGCCATTAATAAACTCTACAACAGAAGGAAGAAACTGTTGTAGAAAAAGGTGAAGTCCCAAGACTGGAAAAACCTTATTAGCCTCAACAAAAAGTTGAGATCCCTCATCAAAACCTCTAAAGCCAGCTATGAAGGCAGAATTGCAGCAGACACTAAAAACAACCACAAAGCCTTCTATAGTTATATCAAAAATCTCCACGGCAATACCCAGGTTTGACCTGAGTTACTTCACAATGGTACCTCCTATACTGAGCCAACAGATATTGCCAACATACTGGCTGACAGATTCAGTGCCAACTTTACCCCTCTCCTCCCACAAAGGCCCAATCACAATACCAGAGGAATGCCAGGCACCCAGCATTACTGCAGCACAGGTTAAAGCTGCATTGTCCAAGGCCAAGAATACAGCTTCCATGGGACCCAACAATATCCCTGGATGTGTTCTACATGAACTACAAAGTGAACCGGCACCACATCTGTGTGCCCTGTTCAATCAAAGCCTCACCTCAGGCTTTGTCCCTACCAAATGGCACACTGCTACAGTGATCCCTCTCCATAAAGGGAGAGCAACTACAGACCTGGCAGTTATCGCCCCATTAACCTTTTGAGTCTGATATGTAAGGCTATGGAGTGCATCATCATGGATCTAATTAACAAGGATATAGAGAATCTCCAAACTCTAGATCCCATGCAATTTGGTTTTGTGAAAGGTAGATCACACCTGCTCAACCTGGTTGACTTCTTTGAGTCAGTCACCAGAGCTGTGGATGATGGCAAGGCAGTTCATACAGCATATCTCAAGTTGGCCAAGGCCTTTGATACCATTACCCACTTAAGAATTACTGATAAACTCACCAAACTAGACATCGACCCCTATATCACTAGGTGGGTTGCAAACTGGCTCACAGATAGAATCCACAGTATGAAAGTAGCGGACTCCAAGTCAGACTGCCAACCAGTCATGAGTGGAGTCTCACAGGGATCGATCCTGGGTCCTCTCCTGTTTGGCATCTACTTCTCAGAAGTCCAGGCCAACATGGAGGGACTCTGGCTGACCAAGTTCGCAGATAACTGCAAGCTGGGAGCCATTATTAACACCCTAAGTGATGTAGACATCCTACAGAAAGGCCTCACTGAGACCAATGACTGGTGTTGAAACAATGGCCTTAAGCTTAATGCCATAAAATGTGTCATCATCCCCTTTGGGAAAAACTCATTTCCTTCTAATTACCACATTGATGGGAGCCCACTGAACACTGAAGGCGTTATAAGAGATCTGGGGAAACAGGCTGATAGCAACCTCTCCTTTGACCACCACATTGCCACTGTGGATAGAAAGTCCTTCTATGTGGCACATCTCATTACCAAGGGTTTTGTATTCAGGAAGAAAGAGGTCGTCATCTCTCTCTACTCTTCCCTCATTAGGCAAGTCATCAAGTATAATGCCCCATTTGGAATGTACCTCACTAGACATATGCAACAGCTGGAAAGGCCACAAAAGTACCTCACAAAGAGGATTCTAGGCCTTAACACATGTCCTACATGGACAGACTCAAAAAACTCCAGCTATTCTCTGCCTCATATCATCTACTAAGAGGTGATCTCTGTTTGACTTACAAAGCCATGTCTGACCCAGCTCTGTTAGAAATGCTACATCTAAAGAAATCCCAATCCCTCCACACCACACGTTCCAGAGACCTCAACCTCATTACCACAATCAACAGAACATGCTGGAGGGACAGGTTTATAACCCAGAGACTGCCCATGCTATGGAATAGACTTCCCATATGTGTCAAACAGAGCACGTTACTGTCCCTTTTAGAAATCTTGATGAGTGGATGGGAAATAGAAAGTTCACCCCGGGGATCACTCCGGTGGTTCTACTTGACAGAGGCACTGGGAACTAACGTTGGCGGCATGATTCCAGGGCACTTCTATGGGCTAGAGTTGTAAAGCCTCCAGGGCCATTAGCCTAGTACACACCTATGAACCTATGAACTAGAATACACAAGAAGAGGCATTACCAGTAGAAAACAATAAGCTGTTACATCTGTTATATACAATTGGTAAGGTCCCATCTGGACTGTAGCACTGAATGTCATTTCATCGCATGGGGTTGAGTCTTGTTTCATCTATTTTGTTTAACATATTTGCCATCATCTCGAAGAAAAACGTTTGTCATATAGGGTCATAGGTTCAAAAGTAAGCTCTTTGCAATTAGTGTACAGACCATTAGAAACTTAGCTAATAACACAGATGCAAATGTTCCCTCCAGCCTAAATGAGGACTGTCCAAGATAAACTGAGGAGAATATGAGGCTACCCATCCAATTATCTTGGGTTACATTAAAGCCTATTTTTCTACAGGATGACTGAGTGTTATTTTTGTTTTTGATGTGGATCATATTCAGTATTACTTGATTCTAACAAGTTGTCTGCTTTAAAATGTCTTTTGAGGCTGCATAATTAGGGAGAATAGAAGGCGATGAGTTTCAAATCATGCAGATTCTTCCTCTTTTCCTTCAGGGGTGTCACTTTTGAGTTTTGTATATATATATATATATACATATATATATATATATATATATGGGTTACCTTCAGTTTACTGTAAGTCCACTTCCACAAAGCTGACATTTCCCACACAGTAAGTAACCATTTGGCCATCTACTTAAACTTTGCCCCTTACCCCCACGGTAGTGCATTCTCGAAGTTGGTATATTTAGTAAGGGGGTGTGGGGGGCATAGTCCCCTACATCGGTGGGTTTGTTTTCTTTGGGTAGTTTTTCTGTCGGTATGGCCAAGTGTTTACTTACCTTGCGGGAATCATCGGCTTTGCGAATGTCAATGATCTGAAGTGTCTGTAAACAGCGTGTCGGGGAAGTGGACTTTCGGTAAACTAAAGGTAACCCATATATATATATATATATTTATATATATATATATATATATATATATATATACACACACACACAAACACACATACATTTACACACACACACATACACACACACACACACACACACACACACACACACACACACACACACACACACACACACACACACACACACACACACACACACACACACATACACACGTACACACAAAGATATATACACTATAATATGTGTTTATAAAAAAGAAATGCTATTGGTTAATTTAATAGATGTGAGATAGGGATATGTTCCTGACCCAGGGACTCCCCATACTCTGGAATAGACTGCCCATACATGTCAAGCAGAGCACCTCCTTGGCCCGCTTCAAAAGGAACCTTGACGACCAGATGGGAGATAGGAAATTCACCCCAGGGATCACATCAGTCGCCCTGCTAGACAGGGGTCCAGGGAAGTAAATATTGTGGGAAGAAATATCCAGGGAATTGTTATGGCTAGGCTTGTATAGGCCCTAGGGTCGATAGCCTAGTACTAACCTATGAACCTATGTGTTACATACTTCACGTCTGTGAGTGATTCAGTAGGTTCATGCTGGTAGGTGTTGTGCTCAGTGAGTTGGGTTTTATCAAGGTAGGGGTGGATCCATCTTTAGTATTATGTGCTTGTCAGGAAACCTCATCTTCATAAGGATATAGACACAATAAGTGGAGTCCAGAGGATGACAGCAAAAACAGTGCACTGTCTTTATGTGAAACCATAGAAAAATAGATTATGAAAAGAGATGCAGTATCTAGAAGTAGAAGAAAAGCAGAAGGGGATAAGAGCAAACCACTTAACTTGATAGTGCTCCCAGGTCACCACTGAGTAAATTATGCCAGCCTTGCTTTGTTAACAAATAAATAAAATAAAATAGTCTCACCTGAGTCTATACATTCCATGTAGGAATCTTGTTTAAAAAGAGATGCATGAGAACAAGAGGTCACAGACTGCAGGCAATCACTAGACAGTTCAGGGGTATAAAAAGTATATTTTTTACAGAAAGGAGGTGGATAACTTAACAGCCTTTCTTAGTACTGTAGCATCATATACTGTGATTTAATTCAAGAACACATGAGAAAGGTTAGACCGAGAGATGGAAAAATAGTCTGTTCTTTAAAATAGGGGCTACAGTTTATCCATCAGATCCATCCATCCTCAACTCCTTTTTTCCCATTTTGAACATGGGGTTGGGGTGTCCCTTCAACAGTGAAAATCATCTTGAGCCAAGGTTTACACTGCCGGGTGGCTAACCCTGCCACAGTAGTTCATCTGTACCATTTACTTACACACACACACACACACACACACACACACACACACACACTTGCACCTATGGCCAATTCAGAGTGTCCAGTTCACCTAGTGTAGGAGGAAACCAAGAGCACCTAGAGGAAACCCACGCAACCCCAGGGAGGACATGCAGACTTTGCACAGAAGGGTTCCCAGATGAGAATCAAACCAGAGAACCTCTTGCTGTGAGGCAACAACACTAACCACTGCACCACCATGGTCACCCAACAAATAGAAAACAAAAACTAAGCAGACTAGATTTGTCAATTTGTTTTTTATTTACAGCCAAAACCCTGTTTCTTTGCTACTTATGGCAGTTTCTTCATTGCAGTATGATAATCTGATAGCTGTCATTTCTTAGGTTGCGCTTTGGGTCACATAGCAATTTTAGTGTCAATTTTTTCTTTACAATTTTCAGGAAATTGAACATCTATTTTAATGACATCTGCATCACAGATTTTACACACAGCCATATATTTACCACACAAAACTGCATGGAAATAGTTTTGTGTATGTGTGTTTCATGGATATCACAAAATAAAGATACAATGGAAAACACGTTTGGTCAGAGAAGTTTTACTTTACCAGCTTTTCTTTAAATATCATGACTGCAAACAGTAAAAACCGTAACCAAACCAAAACTTTCTCCAAAAAATGTTTGTTAACTTTTCTTCCTAGTCAGTTTCTACCCCAGCATTCACTAGAAGCATTACCTCTGAACGGCAGGGAGAACAATAACACATTAAAAGGTCAGGCATACTAAAACTTTGCCCCTAAAAATAGCCTCAGAAGTAAAGAACACACTTTTTACTGCCTTTCTCCCAGCAGTAGTGCGTTTGACAGAAGAAGGGTTAAAGCTCCTGTTTTACTTAAGTAGTCTGCTATTATTTGCTGCTGATGACAGGATGTTGTGAATCTTTTCAGTCTAAATTAGGTCCTGTAAGTTACCCATATCTAAGTATAGCTCTTCTATTAAACTGGTTTAATAGATTTCACAACTCTTCCATCTCCAAATTTGAATCTACTTTGGTTTGTTCATTATATTACACATATATTCCTTTTTTTATTTCATTACTATAGCCATTTAAACATTTTTTCTCAAATTGCAGTGGTGTGCATGTAATGTCAATGCAGCAGACCTCAGCTATTCAACAAAAAACTTTACCTATGCAAGGCTGTTCTGAATAAATCTGTTATCCTTCAAATGAGGAATTAAACAGAAGTCCAACTTGCCTGAGTTGGTGGTAGCTCAGATGGATATAAAAGATCCCATCATAGCACTTATAAAAAAATAGAAGTTGCCTGATGCCCTAACCAAATTTTTCCTAATCAGTATGTACCCTAATTTGGGTCTCCGCTAAAAAGAGGCCTAGTTAACAAAGCATGCATAAGTAAATAAATAAATAAATGAATAAACAAGCAAATAAATAAAAATAGCATGCTATCACATGGCTCCATAGTTTCATGCTATCACATGGCTCCATAGTTTCATGCTATCACATGGCTCCATAGTTTCATGCTATCACATGGCTCCATAGTTTCATGCTATCACATGGCTCCATAGTTTCATGCTATCACATGGCTCCACAGTTTCAACTACTAACTTCACTTGTTCAGTTCTGTGGGGACAGTGCTTTGCCAAACAGCACACTTACATCTCCTGCCAAAATGGTTAGGGGGATTAGAAGCAGGAAGAGGTTCCCAGAGGATGAGAAGCATGGTAAGGTTCCTAGGCGGTGAGACATTCTTGTAGAAGTGAGTGGTGAAGAAAGCAGCATCATGCTTTTTACTTCATTCCTTGGTCTCCAGTTTTCTCATTAAAAGTACACTTTGGAGCAGATTTTACACAGGTGAAAGTCAAAGCCAAACATGCATTTAAAACTTGGTTTCCTGGGGTCCCACACAAATGTTGTCCAGCAACTTAAAAGCCAACATTGTGTTATGTCAAGCTTTCATATATAATTGCATCTATGCCCAAACTCAGTGACATAATCCACCACAGTAACACTGTCAGACAAATTACATACCTTGTAAGCTTGAACCATGTCTTCTCTTTGGAACACTTTATCAAGTGTTTCAATCATTTTATCAGCACTTGTGTCTTGTTTAAATTCCCCTGAATGTATTACCAAAACTTATAATGAGCTGGCAAATTTTAGGGATTCCCCTGCAGACCACTCCATCGGAGATGCTGGGTAAGCAGTTTGGATTGAATGGGGAGATGATTTTTTAGAGTTATGTTACAGAATCAGAATTACCTAGACATAGTAAATCCTTGCTGAGTCCAATTATGGTGGTTGCCAAAAAAGCAATTACTAGAAAATGGAAATCATAGTCTAGATCAACTTTACTAGAAGTACTGAATATAGTAACAGAGATAAAACAACTGGAACTGGGATCTTTATAAAAGGGAAGGAGCAGACTACATAGGAAAAAATGGGAATTGTGGGGACAATATATGCAGAGCAGGAATGAGGTTTAAGAGGCAGAATTTGAATCAATCATATAATGCTTAAGTGATGTATAATGTTTGCAACTACAGTTGTTTCAATGGTGTCTGTGATGTATACTGTTTGCAACTAAAGTAGTGTCATTTTGTTTGTTTTTCATTTATATAAATGTAACATCGCATATATCATATGTGAAAATTTAATAAAGATGTTTGTTAAAAAAAATGTATTACCAAAACTGAATCCTCAGCTCAGCATGAAAGTGACATCTCCAAAGTGCCACTTATTTGTTCAGCTTTCATCCATTCTCTCATTAAAAAGTGGAGGCTGTTTATTATTAAAACAGTCCTCTAATACCACTTTATATACATTCACAGGAATAAATGAGTATACTATACAATCCCAGTTTAATATGGACTTCACTTCAAAACCTTTTCTGTAAACTCCCTGAATGCAAGCACTGAAAAACAGTTTAATTGGAAGAAGTCTACAGCAAAATCATTCTGCCCTCTACTACATCATTTTCCGGTCCCCGTGCTTCACACAGATCATTAGCACTGATAAATAGCAATACAACGATAAACAAACAACATATTACATAGTCGAGCACACAAAAACTGGGGAACTTTTTCCTTGACTATAGACATTCATTAACCTTCACACATGTAAAAAGCAGCAATTTCAGCCTTTAATTAATCAGTGATTACTTAACAATATCCCATGCTGTCATTGACAGCAGCAATTCTACCCCATACACATTTGTTTACTTAATCAATACTTTAACCATTAAACTTCTGTTAAACATATAATCCTAAAAACATTCTACATATCACAGTATTATGTGGTTAACTATTATCTTTCTCTCTTTTTTCCTAATAACTTTCTTAGCTATAACACCTTAATTAGTTGCACTGCCTTTTAACATTGAAAACATACAACTTAAATCACAGGTTTCATGAAATTATAGCTACCCAAATCCAGCTAAACCAACCTGGGGAGCCTAGAGGCCACCACCATGACATACAAAAAAACAAAAGCCAAAGGGCAGTGCTAGGTTTCTGTTGGAAATGAGACTTTGTTTCTAAGTTCAAGATGAAAATACAGTAACTCAGAAACCATAATTGTCAGCAGTACACCACATATCACATCTCTTCAAGACCAGCACATTACAGATAATCTATCACAGGCTCAGGTGCCCAAACCTCAAATACCTGCAAAACCCAATGCAGACAAAAAAGCACATTCAGCAAGTTAAGCCTACCTCTTGACAGAGTGCAGGGAGACCCAGAGTCACAGATGCTGAGACCATAAGGCAGGCATCGACCCAACCAAACATTCTTGGCGTAGGTTACTCCATTGTAAGACATACAAAATATGTCTCTTAACTGGGTGAGCATAAAAAGAGTGACGTTGGTAGCTTGTCTGATGCCAGGATCAGTCAGCTCACACATGCACTCAAGTATTTGAGCAACAACAAGTACCAGTATGACTCTGTCATAGTTCATGACAATGTCAATGGCTTGGTGCACCTCCTTGGATTATATGAAGAAAGACATGACTGAGCTTTCAGACTATGTGTCCAGTGCAGATATTTACCTTCTCCAATGATGATGCCGCAATATGAGCAACAAATAATTAACTTCAATAGTTGGCTTAGTTTTTGTTATCATTAAAAGGGGGCCAAACATTTGTCAGCCTGGGAGGATATGCTCAACAGACCATTCTGCTTTGCCAGGGATGGCCTGCATCTATCCCTTCTAGGGTTTTGATTATTGGTAAAGACATTGCCCACCCAATAGGGACCTTTTTTAGGCAATGCCAGCCTGATAAATCTAATAACATACTGAAACAAGCAAAGGAGAATACGAAGGTGTTACTGATCAAGAAACGTCACTCCCTACAAGCCCTTCTCAGCATGGAAGATATTGATGTCTGTCTAGTGACTGAGACATGGTTTTAAATAGCGAAGAGCAGTCCTGGCATGCAGGGCTATAATGCCTTCTACACATTTAGACCAGTTACTGGACAGAAGGGGAAAAAGGGGGAGGTGTATCAGTCTACGTCCAGAAGAGACTCACATCAAGGCTGGTAAAGCAGCATCCTGCACTTCATGTCCAAATAACCATCAGAAAGTTCCCATTCTATATGTATTAGCTAGCTACACAACTCCCTCTATGACAAAAGAAAGCCTTGCCACTTATGTACAGGAACTAAAATCACTCACTATTAAATCCACAACTAATTTCCTAATTGATTTAAGCTATTCAGTTATAGACTGGGAAACCTACATCACTAGTACACAAGCACAGAGATTCCTGGACTTTGTCAATACAAATGCCCTGGTACAATTAGTCAGAGCACCCACTAGGAGGAATAACATCTTGGATCTTGTCCTTACTAATATGGGAGCATTGTGTAGCATCCTATGCATATCTTCATCACTTGTTAGGTCTGACCATAAAATAATCTCCTTTGAAATGAAACTGAAATTAGAGATCCCTTTCTCCCAAGATACCTTTAGAAATGTATTCAGTAGAAACTACCTACTCCTAAGTGATACATTGGCAAGCTTCAAATCCCCACCAAACCCAATTAACTCCACTGAATATGCGGAAATGTACACCACCATGCTATACTAACATGTAAACAGCTGAGCAGATGCAGCTGCACCCCATAAAAACAAGTGCAGGGCAAACCCCAGAAACAAACCACATGATGGAACCATAGTATCAGCAAGCTTTAAAATAAAAGGAAAATAATTCTGACCAAAAGTAAGAAGACTAATTCACAGAATGTTAGAGACCTTGTCACTGAAGTAAGCAAACATCTCAGGAGCTTAATAAAATCCACCAAAGCTAGGTTTGAGGCTAAAATAGCCACTCAAGCCAAAGACAATCACAAGGCATTTTTTAGTTATGCTTGTAATCGCAAAAACACAATGCAGCAATGCACTTAGCTGATTGTGAACAATGTTACCTACACTGAGGCTGAAGATATAGTGAACCTATTCATCAATAAATTTAGCTGTAATTTTAAACTTCCCTCCCCTCCATCTGTCTTTCATGATATACCTGAAACTGGCTCGCCCTAAACTGTCACACAACACCAAGTCCTAAAAGGGCTATCAAGAGCTAAAAATACTGCATCGATGGGTCCTAACAATATCCCTGGATGCATCTAAAATAGCATGAAGGATGATTTAGCCATACTCCTAACAACAAACACTGTTTAGTCTCTACCTCCATACAGATTTTATACCAAGTGAATGGAGACCACCTACAGTCATTCTCCAGCATAAGGGAGGACCTTCCAAACACTCGGGCAATTACAAACCCATATTTCTGACCAGCCTAATATGCAAAGTCATGGAAAGACTTATCATGGAATTAATCAGCCAGGACATAAGAAACCTCAAAATACTAGATTTGTTAAGGGCAGGTCATGCTTATTCAACCTGGTGGATTTTTTTGAAATGGTTACCAAAGCAATGGATAAAGGCAAAATAGTATGCACTGCATACCTGACTTGGCAAATGCTAATAATACAATTTGCCACTCAGGCACAGTAGAAAAGCTAAATAAACTGGGAATAAACCCCATGTCATCTGCTAGATTGCCAACTGGTTCACCGATAGGATGCAGATAATCAAACTAGGTTAAGTTACTTCCACAAAGAGACCAGTCCCCAGTGGAGTCCCCATGGATTCTGTGATGTGATCTCTCCTGTTTGGCATTTATTTTTTCTGAAGTAAAAGCCAATGCCAAAGGGTTCTAGCTGACTACATTTGCAGATGACTGCAAGCTAGGAGCAGTCATTGAATTCCCAAATGATGTAGTCATCCTGCATGAAGGTTTGCCCCAAATAAATAAGTGATGCCACGATCACAGTCTGAAACTAAATGCCAAAAATGCATTATTGTATCTTTTGGGAAGTCAGCTACTCCAGGAACTACCACATTGACAAAACACCCCTAAGAGTTGACCCAGTTGTTTGGGATTTGGGAATTTATGTGGACAGAGACCTAATGTCTGACCAACATATGTCTGTTGTTGCAAGAAAGCTCTACATTGCACAACTTATAAACAAAGGGATTGTGTTGAGTTGACACTGTTGTTTGGGATTTGGGAATTTATGTGGACAGAGACCTAATGTTTGACCAACATATGTCTGTTGTTGCAAGAAAGCTCTATATTGCACAGCTTATAAACAAAGGGATTGTGTTTAGATCTAGTGATGTCAATGTAACCCCTTTACTCAGCCCTTATTAGGCCAGTTATTGAATATAATGCCCCCTTTGGCATGTAACTTACTAAAAGGATACAAGGCCTAAACTACATGTGCTACATGGACTGACCCAAAGCCCTATGACTGTATTCAATACTGTAGAGACTGTGAAGAGGTGACCTGTATTTGGCATACAAGGCATCCTCCAACCAATTACTGATTGATTTACTGCACATCAGCAAGTCAAATGGCATCAGAAATACTTGGTCTAGGAATTTAAACCCCTTCTACAAATGAACAGAATGGTGTGGAGGGACAGGTATATTTCACAGCGGATACCAGTGCTGTGGAACATACTCACACATCCACATAAAACAAAGTACAGCCCTATCCATTTTCAATCACAACTTATATCTATGGAGAGGAAACAGAAAATGTACCCCAGGACTGCCCCCTGTATACTAATAGACAGATGCAGCAACTAAATGCTTTATTCAATGCATGGGTCCCATCAAATTATCTACAGATGATCACAGTTATTCTCATTAGGGGTAATACATAATTATTAAATATGGGATGGTAAGGCCAATCTATAACCAAATGGGATATGTTATTTCAAGCACAAAAAGGGAAATTGTTTAGACTTAAAATGGCCTCCAAGGGCAGCTCGCCTAGCACTTAGCTATGAACCTATAACAATTTTGATCTCTTTTAAAAGTTCTTAAAGCAATAGAAGCTTTAACAAATTTTGGAAAAATTCACCTTTAGTCAGTTTTCTTCAAAGAAAGTTTATTTGGATTAGTGCTTCTATCTTCTAGGCTTCATCAGATCAAAAAAGTTTATAAAAAAGTAACTTAAGGCTTGTTCTTTTAAACTGGTTTCACAAAGGGAAAGTGAGAAGCAGTTGGTATGATTGGCTAGTGTTAAGCTTATTTCTGATTGGTTATGTTTGGTGTTCTCCAACTGGATTGGATTTTTACTCCTTAGTTTGCATATATTTTTGCTATAGGTGGCGGTCTTTCATGTAGCTAGTCCTAGAGGATGTTAAGTCCTTTTATTCCCAAATCAAACTCCCATCTCCTTTGTTAAAAACTTACATTGCCAAAACTTCACAGTACATGGCTTATTAGAGATTCAGACAGGCTTAGTAAATGTTATTAATTAATAGAGGAAGAATTAAAAAAGAATTGTGTTTTGTACCAACAACTTGATATTAGGCATTCACAGTCTGCCACAGTCTTGACACTTTGAGGAGCAGATAGTTTGTAATGTATTATATAGTTTTATTGTAAATGCTGTTAAGTATCTGTCCCTGTGACCTGTGTTATACCAGTTCTAGTTCTAGAAAACAGTTTTAACAACTTAGTGCTTCTTGATGAGACACTATTTTTTCTGTAAAACACATCAAGGTTTTAAAATATTTATATTGAGTTATGCTAAAAAAAATAATAACGTCAGTGTCCTGGAGTACTGACCATTGTGAAGACTGCTTTTAAGTGGCTGGTAACTAGGACTGGGACAAGATGTTGTGAATGTGATCCTGTTACAGTCCAGTCCCTTATCATTGGTTAGGGGATGGATGGAGCCTGTCTTTTTACATTATAAGGCTATGGTTGGTACCAGCTGTTATACAATGTAATTACACATTTTAGCAGAATAAGAATATTTTACTACAAAGAGTTTTGTGGGGCCAACTTTTACAGGGCTTGAGGGTGGTCATATGTATCAGATCTTTCCATTTGTATCTATTTCTAGAAAGGAAATGAACAAAAATATGGCTAATACAATATAAAGGTGTAGTGCTTTTGCTCTCTATTCAACAGAGCTTCTTCAGATACAACAGAGCTTCTTCAGATACTTGTTAAACCTAATTATGCTTCAAATATTACATCTCTCATGAAAATTGAAACCTGAAGCATTATGAATTTCAGTTAATGGCAAAGACAGTATTTCAAAGGACATGTAAGCAAATATGGTACAATTAAACTGTACAAGTTACTAGGGTAAAGCAGGAGTAAAATCCAGGTGGATAATCTGTTACAAGAATTCAAAGTGAGAAGATGCAACAGAGGAATCAAAGTGTGAGTGCCAAGTCACCATGAAGGTCCAGTTACACAGTCCTGCTCCCAATTCCAGGTGGCAAATCAGGCTGGGGAAAATAAAGACAATTCCTTGCTGGGGATGGAACTCTTGTGCCCAAACACTGTGGGTGTCAGATGTCACTGGTTTTCCGTCACCTTTGTTCTACTGTTGATAGCAGTTGTTCCTTTCTGATGATCTCTAGCCAAAAAGGACTGGGAACCTCTTGTGCACTCAAGATAAAGACCTAGTAAGGGTGTGGTTTGAAGTGGAACAAAGGGTTCCTTGTTGATTGGCAGAAATTAGAAAGGATGTGGCATTAGTTGTAAAACAAAAGTCGGAGGCTGTTCTGGAAATTGATCCTAGTCTCTGTGACATCAGTATCTAGGGATTTCAGTTAGTAGCACAGTCTTTGGTTAAATTTGCTTAATTCCAGCACACTTTTAATGGAGCAGCTGATCCAGCTTACTAACAAAGTATAAATAAACTGCAAAAACTACAAGAAATAAAATGAAACCATTATGACTAGGAAAAAAATGAAATTTAATACAATCACAAAACTCTAGCGCAGTGATGGTGAACCTATGACATGCGTACCAAAGGTGACATGCCACGATCTTTTGGGTGACACACCAGCGTTCAGCAACACCCCATCTACCAAAGAAATGGAATGAACAAAAATACAACAAATATGTGACCCTGCACTTATCTATTAAAACTCAGCAACAAAAAAGTCATTTATTGATGTTAATCAATTCAAATGCAATGTGTTCTATATTTTTTTCAGTTCAATTCAAAATTACTATTAAAATTAGGGTAATTTTTTGGTGCACTGTTTTAAGCTCAGTTATCAGTGTGCATATCATTTTCTCTATTGTAAGCCACTGATTTTTCTTTTACTTTTATAATACATAGCAGCACACATGGTTGGATTGTATTTTTTTAAATAAATATATTAAAAAGTCCCAAGTATCCACAAAAAGTCCACGTATAGATAAAATGCATAAACCCACAAGCAAGGTAACACAGAAAAAAGCAATGATATTGCTTCAAAACAGACCACGTATCTCCAAAGATTTAAAACTTTTATTGTACAAATGTGAGAGCTTTCACAGTTATCCACGACCGCTTCATCAGACAGCAATACAATGAAACCCATCACTTCTTATATCTCACATTATCATCAATTACTCAATTAAAATAACAAAATTTCCCTCCAAATTTTTTTAAAGAGACATTAGCTAAATTCCCTGCTTACTTAGTCTTTTTAATTTTAACAATGGCTTGACACAAACAAACTCATTCAGGCAAAACTCTTTGTGGGACATTTTAATATATTTACATCAGTATGGTAGCAGGTAACACAGTTAATGTTATAAACGGAGAAGGTATGGACACTAACCAGAATACTACATTGTTAACTTTCATGACTGGTCAATTGAATCCTTTGCTGTCGGGTGAGTTGACTGGTGAATGTACAGACAGTATTGATCGCAATGATATAGAACCACAAGTTCGAGACATTAAACGTAACATTGAAAATTATATGTATCGTTTTAAAAGACTTCAATGTCAAAGGTTTCATTTGGATGCTTGTATAAGCATGAATGTAATTCCGAGGGGTGTACGGGTTTTGACAATGCCTACCTATGGCAACACATATCCACAGCTTTTGGCTCAGTGGCAACGCATTAATCTAGAGACAAGTAAATCGTACTTGCGTCTCTTAATTGACTTTTTTCTACCTATGGAGACTGAGCTTGTGGAGCAGGTTCAGTCAAGCCAACGAGCGTTGGTGGAACTTCTAGGCGAAGAGAATGTGGAAGTGTATTTTAATGAACTGTTTGACAGAATAAATCAATATCAGGCACGATTGCTAACTCAGAAAAGAAAGAAATTGAGTCGTGATTTGTATGATTTTACACATAATCACCTATTCACATGGCCGAGAGCTCGAGGGAGGCAGCAGGAAGCATCAACCAATCGAAGCTCAACAGGTCCCAATGCTGTACAATGACTGGGTCAATCAGAGGATGTGGCATCCAATGAATCCGCTGATTTGACCTCACTGGAGCCAACTACTTCAGTATACTCAACACCAATGGGTGAGCAAGTTTCAGAGGAATTAAGTAAGTCTACAAGTGCGGTGGTTAATGGCTCTAATACAAATGTGGTACGATAGAAAATCATCTCTACAAATGTATGTGAGCAGGTTTTTCCGCAGTTGCCACTTTCAATTCATCCGGCAAGAATGAACTCAGTAGAGCAAGGCCAACGACGCAATATACAGAAATGGAAAGAGCCACCTGTTACTTATACGAACCAAACAATGAAGAAAATGTGGAACCTAAGAGATGTGGACTAGTTTGGAATATTTCCAGATACATTTTAACAGAAGATGAACAATCATTATTGAATCGAGGTTTGGGTTTCATACCTTCTACTAAATTTGACATTAGTCAACTTCTAATAGAGTTGAGATTGTTTGCACGTACTGTTAGTTTGAAATTAATGTTTGGGAATGACAATGTGAGTGATAATATAGATTTTAGAAAACCGAGTGTGTTTATACCATCTATGCCAAGTCATGTTGGCATTTTTATTAGAGCATGTGACAGAGACTTGTATAATTTGACTGGTAGGAATGGTGCACAGAAACATTTTAATTTGAGTAAAAGTGAAATGAAAGCTTTATCAAGTTTACGTGAAAACCCTAATATTGTTATACGTCTCTCTGATAAAGGGGGACCCATTGTTGTATTAGACACAGAGTACTATTACGCAGCGATGATTACTATGCTTTCTGATGTATCTACCTATAAAGTGATCCAACTTTGTGATATTTATAAAATGAAACAAGATATATTGATGCTACCTTGAAAGAATGTGTTTGTATGACCTTACGTGACAAGCAGTTGTTGGAATATTTTACTGTGGATGAGCCATTAATACCAAGACTCCATGGTCTCCCCAAGGTTCATAAACATGGAACCCACCCACCTTTCAGACACATTGTGGCTGGAAGTGGGTGGTTGATGGAACCTTTGTCCATTTACTTGGACAAGCAGTTGAAAATAGTTTTGAATCGGTGTCCAGTAATATTGCGTGACACTGAACACTTCTTAACTGATTTGTATGAATATACACAGGAAAAGGAAGGCACGGATTTTAAACTGTTAGCTACTTTTGATGTAGTATCATTATTTACTTGTATACTGAATGAAGAAATTATCTCTATGGTAAAGAATGCAATGCTTAGAAGTGGGCACTTTTCAGCTGCAAAAGTTGATTTTATGTGTATGCTCCTTGAATTGGTTTTAGAACACAATGTGTTCTTATTTGCAGACAAATATTATTGACAAACAGCTGGTGTTGCTATGGGCACCAGCTGTGCCAGTTCTTATGCAAATATTGTTATGACGGAGTGCGAATGTACAAATACTTCATCTAATGACAAAGTGGCGTTTTATCGCCGCTTTGTGGATGACCTCTTTGTTGAGTGGAGAGGCACAGCACAAGAGTTGTGTCGTTTCCATGAGGAACTGAATCTAAGTAGTGATTTTTTGAAATTTATGCTGAATATGTCTCCACACTGTATTGAGTTTTTAGATGTCAGTGTGTGGTTACATCAAGGTAAACTTTTTACTAGAGTGCATAGGAAGTCATGTTATACTCCATCGTTTCTCCATCGTACTAGTATGCACCCCACTCATGTGTTTTCAAATATTATGATAAGTCAAGGGATGAGGGTATCACGTTTATCATGCAATGACCTTGATTTCAAGAATGAGATGGAATATTTGAATGATGCATTCATACAGAGAGGTTATTCGGCATTAGAAATTTCCAAAGCATTCAATAAGGTTTTTGCAGAACGATATAGACGAGCAAAGTCTTTCTATTCTGAAAGGGGAGGTGCACATGAAACAAAGGAGTATGAAAGGAATGGGCCAGCCTTTACGGATAGGTTACCAATGGTAGTATCATTCTCGAGTGACATGGATGTCATAAGTAGAGTGGTACATGATAGTTGGCCGATTTTGTTGGTCGATTCTGAAACTTCAAAGATAGTAGGAAGCACACCTAAATTCTTTTTTAAAAATAAAAGTAATTTGAAACAACTTTTATGCTATCCAAAAATGTATAAGACTCCCTCCATGTTTACAGGAACACATAAGCATGGATCCTGTAATTTCTGTAGCTTTATAGATGAATCCAGGTTTTTTTAAACATCCAGTCACTGGCAAGCTATGGGAATTAAGATGTTGGGCTGACTGTAATACTGTTGATTTAGTATACATAGCTCATTGTGTATGCTGTTATCATTTTTATGTAGGGAAAACCAACCAATCTCTGAAAGTAAGAATAAGAGATCATGATTGTTGTACAAGGAAACAGTTTGTATACAGTGCACTGGCTAAGCATACTTTGCAATGTGGACCAGATCACAAATTTCTTTTTCAGGTCCTTTATGTTATGCAGGGGTCTAATAGACTAGGGCCGGTTGCATCGAATACAGAAAATATAGAACTACAATGGAGTTTTAGATTGGCGGCTCACAAAGAGTTTGGCCTGAATGAGTTTGTTTCTGTCAAGCCAGTGTTAAAATTAAAAAGACTAAGTAAGCAGTGAATTTAGCTAATGTCTCTTTAAAAATTTTTGGAGGGAAATTTTGTTATTTTAATTGAGTAATTGATGTTAATGTGAGATATAAGAAGTGTTGAGTTTCATTGTGTTGTTGTCTGATGAAGCAGTCTTGGATAACCGTGAAAGCGCTCACATTTGTAGTTTGGAGATACGTGGTCAGTTTTGAAGCAATATCATTGCTTTTTTCTGTGTTACCTTGCTTGTGGGTTTCTGCATTTTTTTTAAATAAATGAATATGTAAAGAATTGTTTTTTTTTTGTTCGGGTGGGTGGGGGGGGGTGACACGCCAGCAGAGTCAAGATATGCATTTTCCAAATTTTTGACATGCAGAGCCAAAAAGGTTTGCCATCAGTGCTCTAGAGCCTCGGCACACACCCAGCAGGTGTCATTGTATTGAACTTCTAAATGAAAATAGTCTCCTTATACAATAGTTAATTCTCCAACATCAGAATACATCAATTAAAGATAGTTCAATACAATGACAACTGCTGTGTTAAACTCAGAATGTAGTTGGAAAATGTTTATTTAATGTAATTAATGTTTTTTTTGCTTGATTGTAATTATTTAATTAAATGGGGTATTTAAATATGTTTTAGTGTGTGCTTTTTTGTACTCTTAAAAGGCTTTGTGCCGAGGCACTACAATTTTGTGATTGTATTAAAATTTTTTTTTTACTGGTCATAGTAGTTTTATTTTACTAAAAAGTATGCCTGCCCTGTTATCATAAGATACCTCAAATCTTGGGGTCACTTCTTAGGTATGCCATCACTTCCCAACCTTTGATACACCGCAAGCACAAGTAGTAACTTTGATTTGCAGATTTACTTATTTCAAAAAAGCTTCCATTACAGAAGGATGTATAAAGTGGTAAAATATTGTAACTCCTAATGTACACCTGATATTATTTAAAGCCTGGAGCAACAGACTATCCAGACCAAAATCCACTTCTGTGTCATCTCATCAATAAGTATTCTAAATTTAATAAGGTATCCTGCCCTTCTTAATAAAAAAATGCCTGTTCCTCCTCTTCATTTCCCCGGGGCATTTTTTAGCAAGTTACATTAGCTTAATATCCTACATATAACCAAACACATGCTGGGGTTTAGGATGCTGAAATGATTCCAAGATGTTGTCTCCAGTTTTATATTAATAATCCACTTTAATCCTTGTAAATCCCAAAGTGCACCAACCATTAGGAAGCCACTTATCAGCCACATCAGAGCCCACTAGACATGATTGTTAAACTCTTCTGTCCACTAAAAACTCACATACTTAAGTACTGTCAAAAACAGACCAAACACCCCATCAGTGTAAGGACTTGAAGGACAAAAATCCTTGATCTATACCATATGGTGAGGAGGTGTTGATGATCTCTGGATAAATAAAGTCTAATAACCTACTTACAATAGATTTGTAATCAACAAAAGGCACCAACAGAAGGGTCAAACAACAAAACTGGGTTAAAAGGCTTCAATATGTAAAAACCGAAGTACACAACTCTTATAAATGTCTCGTACAGTTACCAGCATTTTTGTTCATAAAGACTTCATCAAATGAAACATTGTTGTTCATTACATCATCGTTTATACTAAAAACCATCCAAAACCACCATAAAATCCTTGCTTATCTAAAACAACCAATCTAAACTAGCCGTTAAAATCAGTTCCCTTAAGTGTGCAAATGTGCAATAAAATGTAAAACACTGTAGTACAATTCCAATGCATAAGTTGAAAATATAAAAAACACTTGCCTGTCCATAAAACATTTCTTAAACACATATTCAATTCATAAAAAACTTTTACATTTCAAAGTTGTGTTATAGTGCCATCTAGTGGACAACATATAAAAACATAAGACAGATAAAATGAACCAAGACAATTACTAGTTAGGCATATGAAGAACGACTATATCCCTTCAAAGCAGCTGTTTCTAAATCCTAGCTGCTCTGAATTTTAAAACTCGGGCTAAAAAAAACAGCATAATTTAACCCCGGGTAGTCTATTGGCATCTAATATGATTTGCCAATATAGTTGCCTGTACTCGATTCTTGTCTTCCACATACTGCCTCTTAAGTCTTTAGGTATTTCTTCTAAAATAAAAAAAAAAATTGGAATCTAACCAGGGCACATTTTAAAGTGTGCTTGTACAAAGCATTCCTTTGTTTTTTATTCTGAATGCCATTTAAATGCTTGTATATTCTCCTCCTTAACTTTCTCTCAGTTTTCCCAATATAGAAGGCTTTGCCGGTACCACAAGTTCCAATATAGACCACCCCACCACTCTCGCAAGTGTTGTACATTTTACTTGCAGTCATTCTATCTCTTGATACAAGGTGTAACCTTTCTACATTACCAATATATGGGCATTGTGGGCACATACCACATTTAAATGTGCCTTTCTTCTTTCTTCCATGTTTGTTGTTATCACTATTATTACATTCTAATAAGTCCTTAATACTCCAGCCTTTCCTAAAAGTAAATTTTAAAGGTTGGTCGAAATTTACTTAAGGTCTAATATAATGGAAAATTGTGCCCATTCCCTTTTCATTATGTGCATAATAGTCCCAAAACCTCCACTATAGTCAGTAACAAAGGCACTCTCATACCCTTCCTCCTTCTCTTTCCTATAAGGCACTCTCATACCCTTCCTCATAAGGCACTCCTATAAGGCACTCTCCTTCTCTTTCCTATAAGGCACCCTATAAGGCACTTCCTATAAGGCACTCTCATACCCTTCCTCCTTCTCTTTCCTATTAACAAGGGGATCGAAGCAACCTTCAACATTACTTGAGGCTTTCTTTTACTCCTAAAATTTGGGCAAATTTGTCCTTTCTATTCCTCAAAACTTCACAGTAAACATCAGAAATTAACTCTGCAGGATAGTCCCAATCTTCAAAACTTCGCAGGAATTCATTTTCCTCTGAGGTCATCCTGCTGATTCTCACAAATAGCCCCTTAACTATACCTTTCTTCTGGTGGAAGAGGTGTGCACTGACTTAGTGGACAATCGCTTTGGAGTATGTTTTCTTCCTGTAAACCTTGGATCTATACAAACCACTATCCTTGTATACAGTAACACCCAAATAATTCACTTTGCTATGCCCAATATCGTAGGTGAAATGTAAAAATTCAGTAGACTCTAACCCTTGTTCATGGGGTATGGAGCCAAATAAATCAACAATGTCTATAGTGATAAACATAATGTCTTCCCTAAACAGCTCCTGACTCACATTCCTAAAAAAATCCCATGAATCCTTCAGGAATGTAACACTCCTCATTACTAGCTTTTTGAGCTTTACATCCAGGAATTTGGCTACTGAGCCTTCTGCTGCTACAATAGGATGCAAAGGTGGGTCATTTATGTCTTTGTGCGCCGTCGGTATTCCAAAAATAGAGGGAACTCTTGGTTTGTTGTTGTGTAAAAATTCAAATGTACCTTTGTCAGTAACTCCTCTATTAGAAGATCATATAAGGCTACATAAATTGTCTTGTATGCAATGTTAATTTCATTCATTGATACTCTAACATACTTATTCTCATCTTGTAGTAACTTCATCATCTTAGCCTCGTAGGTAATACTGTTCATAAACACCGTTCCTCCCCCCCCTTGTCTGATTTCATTATTCTTAAATACCTATTGTTCCTAAGTTCTTCTAATAAGTTTAATATGTATTTTCAATGTATGCATTGGAATTGTACTACAGAGTTTTACGTTTTATTACACATTTGCACACTTAAGGGAACTGATTTTAAAGGCTAGTTTACATTGGTAGATTGTTTTAGATAAGCAATGATGTTACTTGTGGTTTGGGATGGTTTTTAGTATAAATAATGATGTAATAAACAACAGTTTTTCATCTAATGAAGTCTTTATGAACAAAAACGCTGGTAACTGTACGAGGCATTTATGTGTGTTGTGTACTTCTGTTTTTAAATATTAAATCCTTTTAACCCGGTTTTGTGGTTTGACCCTTCTGTTGGTACCTTTTGTTGATTACAAATGTTTTTTTTTCTCCTTTTTTGATTGGTTTACTACTTACAATAGACCTGATAGCATCACATTCTTCCAGCTCATCAATAATTTCCATCTTCCAGGCTGCTATACAAGTAAAACAAGGACCAAATTACAATTTACGCATGCCTGTGCAGCAAACAATAGCTTGCTTGACAATTTACCAGATCTATATTACTTTGTCTTTTGCTGTAAAGTATTTTATAAGCACTCTGAAGAAAGAAAACAGTTATAGTTTATCATTTTATAATCAACAAACTTGGAATGATGGGGGGGGGGGTGACATCATTTATTAGGAAGTATGGTGACACCTTTTTTCCATGCCCATAGTTGAATACACTCTTTTTACAGTATTTTTGAATCTTCTGTTGATTTTCAGGATTTTACTGGTAAACAAGGAATGCCAGAAAAAGTAGTTCTACAATCCTAAGCAGAAATTACTGAAACCACATAAATTATGAAAGTACCTCTAATTAGGCTAGCCTAGCTTCATACATTTGTAGTTTTATGTATATCTTCCTAGATTTTGCAGTATATTAATTAGAACACTTTATAAATATAACAGATGCTGTTCTACTGATCCAGACCAAAAACATATTTCACTTCAAAATTAGATTTTACCCTTCTTTTGATAAACCTGTTTCTGTGCCAGATATGAACATATTTGCTGCTTGTGTTCACAAAACATTAAGTATGTTACTGGTATACAAAGGGTTTGAGAATAAAGTAATGAAAATGTCTAAATTGTGACTAACTGTTTAATCAAACTCAATAGTGTAAAATTTCCCATGAATTTAAGTGCTGTTGCTGTTTACATTCAGAAGACTGCATTTTTATACCCAAAATGGAGATGTCACTGTTGACTGATATTATCTGCTGTGCATTATCTACAAGGTTATATTATAAAAAAATATTACTCTAAACTATGTGAGTAAAAGTACTGAGAAAGGCCTAAAGTACGGTGATGCACGTGTTTTGCCAGATGCTGTTCTATTAAATTTAAAAATATAACAGTTCCTTCTGACCATGATCCTCTCACAAATGTGAGTGCTGCTACTTCCCTCCCACAGATTAAACATTATTTTCCACCTCAGATTGGATTACAACTTAACCTTAAAAATGTACTGTTGTTTACAGACTTAACATTTAAGCTATCTGCATTACTCATGTTCTACTGTCACAGGAAAAACAATGATAGATTTCATGACAAGTATGGCAAATTACTGACTATAAGTTAGACTTTGACCTGTGACAATTTCCATTATTTCTACCCTAAACTTGATAGATAATAAAGCCATTTCCTGACCCAGATCATATTTTGTACGCCTACAGGAGGCACTACATTCTCTGCCTGTTCCATATGTAAAATCATCTTCCGGTCCAGGCATACTCTACTTGGATATTTTGTTTCCTTCATGAAGGACAGATTTAAAACAAGCATAAACAATTGAATGAAAAGTATTGTTGAAAATAACGATAGACATGAGCACACATTTCTTTTTTTCCATTGTGGTCTCCACTGCCAAATCCAGTTTACTAGTGCAGATGTTCTCTCATAACATCTTACATAGAGAACATCTACTTAGTTACATATGCAGGAAGCATCATATTTTATATCTGAATAGGTCATCCACTCTGTCCAATATCTCTACGCAGATTCTGTTTAACTTAGAGATTTGAAACATATTGAAGAATTATTTGTTTCATTTTCATTTTGACAATCCCTCATCCTTTCTCATTAGACTGGTACTATTTTGTTAACCACTGTTGCTATATTCTGTCCTTAAGGTAAAGCAAAATTCATTGCTGATTAATGCTCGCTTTCTTTTTGCTGATGACTGGATTCCTTCCTTCGGGAACTGCTACTATGAATAAACAAAACTACCTAATAAACCAGCACTGTACCTTTTCAGCAAATGTGAAGATCTTCCTCTGATCAACTCCTCCAAACTGGGCATCTACCTTCAGGTATTCTTCGTCCAGGGCCTGTAATAGAGGAAGCAACACTACAGTTCTATTACAGATATAAAACAAAAGTAACAGACTACATTTGCATGTATATTTCATTTCCTTTTTGGAAAAAAAGGAGAAATGAAACATACAGGGAAAAGCCTTACAAATTTATCTACAGACTGCTAAGGAATTGTTGGATCATGCAGAACAGCACAGATCCATGTCTGAAACCAGATCCAAATGGTGCCATAGGGGATGACTGACATCCTGGCTGCATCCCAGGCAAATTAATTTACTTATCCTGCCATAAATGTACAGGTGTCTGAGAAGGAGCCAAGACATTAAAGGATGTTACTTGTGCTCTGTTACATATGAAATTGTCCTGGTACAACCACGGAACTCCTCAGCTGTAACTAGAACACTGACAACACCCTCTTGGAAAAGCTTCTGGCCTGTTTGAAGACAAGCAAACAGCAACAATGGTGAAACCAAAACTTATTTGTTTATTTTATTTAACTCTGAAGATTAGGTGGAGTCTTTTCAACTATGACCCATGTCACCTGGCAGTGATTTAGTAAGTGAGCCTCAAATGTCGGGTAAATGGACATAAAAAAAGACTAGTGGGATGAATTAAACCTGGCACCAAAACTGAATACATTACGTAACAGCAAGGAGGAAGATCTCTAACTTTGGTTGGTAACCAGAAAATAATGTCAGGATTGTAGACTAGGACAAATACTACCCAGTGTCTTCATTGGTATGGGAAATCATAACCAGACAATGCAGTTTTATAACATTTCTTATCTCCTCTTATCATCCCCCTGCATGCCATATATTAGCAAGAAATGCAATTGGATATGGCCTGCCACTATTAACAATATATTCTAGTTCCAACACTTGCAAAATGCAGACAGATGAAAACAAAACATGCATTACTGAAGGGACTGAAGACTGAAGATATACTCTACATCTCTGTGAATAATCTAAATTTCTCTAACCATTAACAAACAGGGAATGAAACAAGGCTATTACAAAAATATATGGACCATTTGAGGAAATATCAATAAACCTCAGCAACAGCTTTCAGCAACATATTTATTTACTTTGACACAGAAACTGGAGTATCTATCTATCTATCTATCTATCTATCTATCTATCTATCTATCTATCTATCTATCTTTTTTGCAGAATATTTCCACTGCTGCCTGTTGGTTATCAGCCCACCTTCTAGCTAATCAGTCCATTCATTCCTCATCACTGGGGCAAGGGTCAACTGGAAGGCCATCATTAAGGCAACTATCAAATGTGGTTGAGCTTTTATTATAATTAAGCCTTAACCCTCTGCACCTACCCAGTGATAGCCTTGTGTGGGTCATAAAATGGGTGTTTGTGCAACTGACATCAGCAAAGTGGACTGCCCACCCACAGGAATCACCATGTAGCCATTTCTCTAGTCTCTGCCAACAAAAATCGGTCCATGAGTGTACAAAATTAACTCTCCATTTGGACGTGCCCATCCCTGCCTGCCTGGTCTATTAAAGACCTGAGGCACTAACCAGACTTTGGTCATCTGGCCATAGACTGGGTTCTGTCCCTGTATGCCACAAGTGCAGGCTGAGACTCAAGGAGTACAGGTGTGAGAATGGGGTACAGATGCAATCAAAAGTGGAAAAGAAAGAGGTAAGTCGTTATTATAGTCAAGAATTTGAAACAACTTGTTCCTGCTATACAACTGGACTGCAGGGAAGAAAAAGAAAAATACTTTGATCTAGAACATGAAAAGCCATCATGTTCCAGTACAGATACCTATTACAGTGATGTTGGATTACAGACTCCAGTTCTAGCATTTTAATTCAGTTTAAACATTCTAATTAGTCAGCTGACAGCATATACTGCAAGGCAGTAAAAAATACTTCGATCTAGAACATGAAAAGCCATCGTGTTCCCAGCAGAGACACTATTACAGTGATGTTGGATTACAGACTCTAGTTCTAGCATCTTAATTCAGTTTAAACATTCTAATTAGTCACCTGACAGCATATACTGCAAGGCAGTAAAAATACTTCTGACAATAAGTTATTATCTGTCAGACAAATTTGAAGATACTTTGTACACTTGGGGGAGGCAGACCTCATGGAATTTTAAATTAAATTACTACAGCAGAATGCCATAATGAATCCTTATTCCCAATAAACTACCCAGATCTAGTTTAGCTCCCTTAATGATGTCACCAATAGTGGGTTATGCACATGGCACAGGAAATCAGTCTTTTCCTCCCAAAAATCACATTTTGTCAAAGTAGCTTAATCAACCCTAACTCTGCTGAGATGCTATACAAAATATCCCTTTGCCATGAGATAGTAACGTAACTGGTATAACCCTAAGAAAGAAGAATGAAACATACCTGCAGCCCAGGGTACAGTAAGGCGCTCAGAAGTGGGTGTTCAACCTGCTTTACAACCTCAGTGCCTGCCTTCTTCGCATCATGTTCTGTGACAAGGGAGGCAAGCTTGTAAACATCTAGTGTATAGTCTCTGATTTTAGGAAGCAAAATAAATAAAACATGAATTGATATTACCAAAGAAAATGCAGTACAATAAGGTCATTATTTGTGTAGAGAGCTGTCCAAGAAAGTAACTGTATATTTAGATATTTAAATAAAAACTCTCACAGTATACATTAACATTTCAGTGACATAATCAGCATATAATAAGAATGCTACTTTAAAATAAAAATTAAGCCAACACAACATCACAGTGGTAGGAAGTGACTGCATTGTCAATAATCTTAGGTAAGGAATAAGTCCAAAAAGCTGGAACCATCTCCTCTCAGACCTCAGAAATATCACTGACTACAAAGAGTTCAGGAAAAAGCTAAACAAACATTTAAAAAATACATATGAATGTACCATGGTTTATAGATAAAGGCTAAGGACCCTTAACCTCTGTGAAAAAATCCTCAATATATCACTTACCGCTATGTGGCTCTCTGCCTAAGCAGTACAACTCACTTTGTAAATATGTAAATGGTTACTTCCATAACTATCTCTATGGACAGACCTATGAACTTATGAACCTATGACAGTTTCTCCTTTGTATCTTGGACAGTCACTGCTATTCATTGACAGTCATGGACAATCATTGCTAAATACTGTACATCTGTTATTAAATATTGTTCTCTACAATCTTGTAACTAACATTAAGGTGAATGTTCTCTACAATGTGAAGACTGCTGTCAACATTCATGCTACTAATACAAAGAATGAACATTGACAAGGTGCTCAGTATCAACTTAAGCATGTTTCCCACATTAATATGTTTATTCAAGGGATTGTATGATGTGTTTGTTTTGTAATTCACAAGTTTACATTTTTTAATGTTTTCACTGAAAGGAATTTGCTCAGAATGATGTGTCCTGTAACTGCTCATTGCCATGGACTAGTTATCTAATACCCTGTGCAGTTCCACAGACTGCTGCCTTTCTCAACTCAAAACTACAATCTAAGAAGTGTTTTCAGGGCAACAATTTTGCTTATAGACTGGACAAATGTAAGACTGTTAGACGAAGCAGAACATTTCTATTCCAATCTATTGTTAGGTTATGTAACACAATTTTCCATTATTATTTAGGAAGAGCATGACCATAGAAAAAATTTTGCAACAATAACTGATTTGTTAAAAAAAAGAAAAATGCAATGAATTTGTCAACATGTGCAGGGCCAAAGATACATATATATTCAAATATATGTTGAGACAAAGCACAGTGGTGCAGTGTTTAGACCCTATAAATTAAACAGTCTACAGAGAGCATTACCAGCTACCCGCCATTGTTAAAAGCAATATCAGGCTATTAGGTGCTAAATTCTATTCAGTTTGGATGCAAGCCTGATGGTCTGAAAATAAAACACTAGATGAGCAAAGAAAAATTTAAACAAATTTTGTTGGCAAAAATATGTTGGTATTATGTTAGACACTACTTTATCTTTTGCTCAGCACAATGAAAAGGTGGTTAACATAAATCATGACCAGTTAAAGCTGTACTATAAAGTTTCCTATCCCCTCTCTCCCCCTTCCCCTGCATGCCATATCCTTGCATGAAATGTTCTCATTCCTACAACTGGATATGGCCTGCCACTATTGACAATATACTCCAGCTCCAGTATTCACAAAATACAGATGGATACCAAATATGCAAATTGGCTCTAATTGATGATGCCCACAGTCACTACTTTGACCTTTTCAGAGGTTTCAGATGGTTACCAGTAAGTAGTAGGGAAGCATTACTGCTTATATCGCACTGATCTTCACAATAACTACACAGTGTCATTTACCTCCATTTAAATCAAATGCACTTTAGAGAGCAAACTTACTTCCTTGTGGACAACCAAGGAAGTCATCAACCTGGTTAAACCTCCCTTCAAAAGTACCACAGGGAAAAAGGCTTTTACCAAATTAGGCCGTTTCACATGGAACCATGTACCAGCAGAGGTCAGAAAGCACCAGACTCTACCGACTTTTAAGATTAAAGTAAAAGAACATCTGGATACTTTCAGGATGATGGTTAAAAACCATAATAGTTATCACAGTTAATTTTTGCTAGAAATAGTCAGTCAGTGATATACTTTCTATTTCTTTATATCGATATTTTGAATGAATTTCAGAGATTGTCTTAATATTGTAATTTTGTACTTTATCTCTCTTGGTAAAAAGATTCAAAGAATATCTTGCTATTCTTATTGCATACTACATACTTATCTCAATACACATAATTTATTCCTGTAATTTTATGTATTTTTGCTCTGCTGTTTCTGCCCCAGTGGGCTCAGGTTGTGACTGAAAAGGGTCTAGTGACCAGTCCACATACCTGGTTATCCAAAAAGAAAGAAAGAAATTAAGTTCTAAACTGTGCATTTTTACACAGAGTGCAATTATAAACTGTATTTGAATTACGCCACAAAACTTTGATGCTATTATTTCAAGATCTAGATGGAATGATTACATGTTTAAATTAGATATGAGTATAAGGCACTATGTGATATGGGCTTGCTTTGTAATGTACTGTCTTGTAACTGCTCAACATCCAACTTACAGACCATACTTCCACAATATCACTTGGCTGGTACCAAAATAGTCAAGAGACTATTTTAAAATGCTTTTGCAAGCAGGGCTAAGCTTTGAATTCACCACCCGATGAGGGAGCTCTGCCCACATAGCTCCATTTCTAAACATACTACCTCTGAATTCATAAGAAACCAGAGAAGAGGAAATACATTTATTTCTATTTTCTCCAAGATGGCATGACCCCACAGGTAGTATATTTAGAAATATAGAGTTTTGGGAGCAGAGCTCCTACATTCTGGATGCAGGGGGTACTGTCCTCCTGCAGAAAAAAATTGTTAAAGGAGTTAGCTATGTGTCATAGAGAGATGAAGCCCTGCCTACAATGCCAGTGACTGGGATATGATTAGCAGCTCTGACACTGCAGATGCTTATGGGAAATTGAAGCAGTGAAGGGGCAATGCATGCTCACCTAACATGGTGGGAGGGAGACAGATGGTTAGTGGGGAGACCTGTAGTCCTGTTCATGACAGAAGGAACACCAAGCAATAAAATGTGGGAACACAAAGCAGGTAATATGTACCCACATAAGCAGGGAGTAGCCTCATGATGCTCATTGTACACTCCTAACAGACTGGGACATTAGATAGGTGTGACACATTGGAAGTGGAAATGTTTGCCTTACTAGGTCTGGATGCCAAAAGTGAATGTGAAACCAGCAGGGAGAGGGTAGGGCTATATATTGCCTCTTGTTTATGATGATCTCTTCCTAGACAGCTGACACTTGATTTCTACAAAATCTGATAATGGGTACTGGGCTTGAACAACTTGAAACACAAGTCAAAAGCCATTATAAAGATGCCCTTACCAGATTCTAGGTTTTGGCTACTTAATAATGTGAGTTAATTCCAAATTGATCTTAATGTTCCACTGAACAAATCATTGTATAAGACTGTATTATGGCAATGGGAACAAAGACATAAAAACAGATACTGTATGAATACTGCACTGAAGGGGTGGGAGTAAGGGTAAAATTTACTCCTGAGTATCCAGGTTTGATCCCAGCAATGAAGCCTAAAGAATCAAATTTTCAGGCCAGGAGGGAATAAATCTCAATAACCCCAGCCTCTTACATGACATTATTTATATTTTATAAGTAAATTATGTTTCTGGTTTACTTTTGTAATTAGCCATTTGATCACTGAGCAAGCTGAGTTGTGTGCTGCTTACAGTTGCCTGACTGAATTACTTGACTATTTGTTTTAGTTTATCATAGCTTTTGAGTCACTATTAGAAAGGGAAAAATTAACTAAGGGGCATGAAGACAAATCTAGAAATGGGTAAGTGAATGAACAGAAAAACGATATTGAATTCATTCCGGAACTAGAAGACTGTGTAGACATCTGCACTTTGGTACATATGTATGAGAAGAGTCCTGCCTTCTTTATTTATTTTCCTTGCAGTACTCAGCTATAGTGATGAAGTATAAGCTAGTAAGTCAGTGCTTTTTGTCCTCGGTGCTAACTGTTAATAATCAGCTTAGAATAGTGAAAGTTGAGCCCCACTGAATACCATCCCACATAATACCAGTAATGTCACACCCCTTTTACCAAGCACAGTACAATTTGCATTGAACAAAAATCAACCTTGCTAAGGAATTTGCTGCACATTGTAATAGAGGTTTATTTTCTCAGTCAACTTGTTTTGCAAACTGCCAGCTCCATGGCGAATAGGGAAAGTTTCCAGGAGACCCAGGTTTGATTAGACGCTGCAGCTTCTGAGGAGGCAGCTGGGGGATTAAAAAAGAGCAACATTTTACCAGCTCAGTTCTACCAGGGAAGGAGAGGGTATTTGGTTAGAATTGCTACTCCCAGTCAGAGAAGAATCAGTAGTAGTATTGCATTGACCACAACAGCTTAAGGACACACCAGCAGAAGTCCATGGGTTACCACAATTGAATTACTTCATATCTTCGCCATGGGAATGAGATTAGGGGTAGTGCATAAAACAAAACTTTTCTCTCATTGATAGCACTGGTGTTCAGCTAGGGGGGTTCAGTCTCTACTCTGTATCTGCATATCAGATTAGGTCCCAGGGAATAGTAATTTTGGAAACTGAGAAAGGGTGCCAGGAGCAACCGATGGCGTGCTGTAGGGGAGAGGATGGTACCTAAAGCTCATTATTTAAACATTTTTGTTTCAAATTTTATTTTTAAAGTAGAGGTGTAAGATTAAGCAGCAGAGGTGAATTGGGACTTTATACTGGTTAAACTTGTGATTGATGGCATCATTTATTTCTCTTAGGTTTAAATTCTATAGAAAATCTCTTTGTATATAATTTATCTATGTATGGCAGCAGAACAACAGGACATGTGCAAAAGTGAATGGTAACTTGGCATCTTCTGTTTCTTGACCTTTTTACCATTAACTTTCTGTGTCTCACCTGAGGTTATCAGTATGCTGCAGGGATGCTATTCATTACATTACTTATGTCTTTTTATCTGAGTTTATAGAGAAATTAACTTCTAGTTTTTAGCCTAAGAACTGTGGACTTTTTTGTCTTCTTAATAACATTTCCGTTATTTTCATGCAGTAACCATTTTCATTCACTTCAACATTACATCAATTGTTAATTTCCTACCTTCTCTTAAATTTTACTCCATCTCCTCTAGGACACTATTCTGCACGTATTGTTCCCACAATTTCTACTTCTATGTATTTTGCAACTTCCCTTTTCTGAAAATCTCCAGTTCTTTTAGCTTGTGTATAATATTCAATACTTTAAACATAGTGGGTTTAGACTGATTTAAATTTCTAGGAATTGCTTTTTTCACAGCCAACAGATTTAATCTTAACAAGGTCTACCATGCATAGGCAAATCAGATCCTGTGTCCCAGCCCAAAAGAATAATTTCCTTAGTTACAGCCATTTGCTCCCTCAAAATTTCTGACAAAGTGTTCTATGGAGAATTATAAAAACTTGACAATCTGTTACATTCAAAAAACATGTTCCCAATTGCCTCTGTCTTTCACATTACACCTCCAGCATTTGCTGTTTACCTGAGGAAAAATTCTCTGAAGTCTGCTTGGGGTATAAAAATAGTTATGCAAACACTTTCAAGCAAAAATCCTGAACCTTCTTGACTTTGTTGAATACTTGGTAGGCATATGGATGTCCTCCCTTTGTTCCTTTGTATACTGTTTTTCCATTTTTTCTTCCGAATTTTTTTAACCTCCCTCTGATTTATTTTTATAGTTATGCAATATTTTATAAGCTATGTTAATATTGTATAATCCCTACTAATTATCCCTTTGACAGCAACTTCTCTTCTAGATTCAATTAAAAATACTACCAGAACTGTTTTTCATTTAACAATCCACCATCTCCTTCTCTTTGCCTATACTTTGAAATCAATCCCTAATAGGGAAGGCAGCCATAAACAAGCTCTACAACAAAAGGAGGAAGCTACTACAAGATAGAGCAAAATCCTTGAAAGGTAAGACACCTTTGATCATTATAAGTAAAAAACTAAGAGCTCTCATAAAATCATCCAAGGCAAATTTTGAGAGAAAAATCACCAAGGACTCTAAAGAGAATCATAAGGCCTTCTTTAGCTATGTTAGAAACCTAGGAGGAAACTCCCAGATATGCTCAGAATTAGTTCAAAATGATGTGAAAATTACTGAACCTACACACATTGCCAACATACTGGCTGACAGGTTCAGTGCAAACTTCTCCCCCTCCCCAAAAGGAGATATGTATTCCAGAGGATTGTAGCCCCCAAACATCTCCAACGCCCAGGTGAGAACTGCCCTCACTAAGGCAAAAACACAGCATCCATGGGACGGATGGTGTCTCCAGCTGTGTGCTTCATGAACTCACGAGAATTAAACCCACAGTTAGGACAGCTGTTTAATCTTAGCCTCACCTCAGGATACGCACTCCAAGGAGTGGCGGCGACTGTGGTCCCACGTCATAAGGGTGGTGCCTCCACAGACTCTGGAAATTACCGCCCCATTAGCTTGACAAGCCTTATCTGCAAAGCCATGGAGAGGATCATAATGGAACTCATAAATAAAGACATAGGAACTTGCAGACTTTGGATCCAACCCAGTTTGGCTTTGTCAAAGGCAGATCCTGCCTCTTAAACTTGGTTGACTTTTTGAGACAGTCACCAAGGCCATTGATGAGGAAAGGCAGTCCATACAGCCTACCTCGACCTGGCAAAGGCCTTCACAATACCCCACTCAGGTATCATCGAAAAACTCATCAGCTTGAATGTAAACCCATACATCACAAGATGGGTTGCAAACTGGCTAAGTCACAGAACCCACAGGGTCAGAGTTGCTGGAGCCATGTCAGACTCAAAGCCTGTCACAAGTGGTGTCCCACAGGGCTCAGTCCTGGGTCCACTCTTGTTCGGCATCTACTTTTCTGAAGTACAAGCAAACACAGGAGGGTTATGGCTGACAAAGTTTGCAGATGACTGCAAACTGGGCGCCATAGTCGAAACACATCTGACACAGATATCCTTCAGAAGGGCCTCACAGAACAGAATCGGATAACTGGTGCCAGAGCCATGGCCTGAAGTTAAACGCCAAAAAATGCATAGTCATACCCTTCGGGAAAAACAAGGTTATCCCTAGCTACCATATAGGTGGCAATCCACTGAGCACAGAAAAAGTCATCAGGGATCTGGGGACCCAGGTTGACAGTAGCCTTTCGCTTGACACTCATGTTGCTAAAGTAGTTAGGAAAACCTTCTATATTGCCCACCTGATCATGAAGGGATTCACATCTAGATCAAGGGAGGTCATTGTCCCCCTGTACTCATCACTCATTAGACCTATGATTGAGTACAATGCCCGTTCGAATGTATCTGACCAGACACCTGCTGCAGCTTGAAAGGCCCCAAAAGTTCCTCACCAAAAGGATAAAGGGTCTCAAAAATATGTCTTATGCTGCCCGACTGAAAGAACTCCAGCTCTATTCAGTCTCATACCGCTTGCTCAGAGGTGACCTGTGCCTGACATATAAGGCCATGTCAAACCCAGATTTGATGAATATGCTTCACCTCAAAAAATCTAGATCCCTCAGAACCACAAGGGCGGGAGACTTAAACCTTGACACGGTTATAAATAGAACGTGCTGGAGGGACAGATTCATCACCCAGAGACTCCCTATGCTGTGGAACAAAATCCCGGTACATGTGAGGCAGAGCACCTCTCTGGCCTTGTTCAAGAGGAATCTTGACCAATGGATGGGAGATTGAAGATATACCCCAGAGATTACTTCAGTGTCACTGCTTGACAGAGGCACAGCAAAATGATAGGCATATTTTTATTCAAACTAAAGGGGTGGCGAAAGCCACATAACTATGGGCTAGGCTTATAAATGCCCTTGGGCAGATAGCCTAGTATGAACCTATGAACCTATCAACCTAAATGCAGTCCTAATTTCTGATTAAATAAATCACACTCTCATACCTTACCCTCTCTATTTATTTGCTCCCAAAACATTTGTTCCCTTATTAATTTTCTCCAGTAAATTCCAACCCCCTCTTGATTACTTTCTATACCCCTACTTGTAGTTACCCCATTGGTAAAATCTCCTTTCTCCATTCCCATGTTGCCTTAGTTCTTGGAACACTTTCTCTTACTTTATGAATATGATATTGTTTATTTATTTTATCTATTTGGTTAGTTTATTTACTGGGGTAGTACACTGATCACAGCAGACCATATGGAGGCACAGCCTGGGCGAAGAAATTCACAAAAAATAAAACAAAAGAAATTCACAAAGATGTATATATGGTTGTTGTTATTCTTAAGGATTAGCAACTAAAATCTTACTCTGACCTTACTTCTCAAACTCTCCCGTTTCATCATTAAACTTGCCCACTTTGACTTATAACTCCCTGCTTGTGTTATATATAAGAGATTTAATTGTGTAGCTCTAAAATATCCCTTCAAATCAGGTAATTTGAAACCACATTGTTCTATATGGAAAATCAAACTTATTCCATTTGACTCTTACCGCTTTCCCCTACAAAAATTCTTTCATCTCCTAATTAATTATCATCCAGAACTTCCCCTCTGGGTGATAAAAATATGCCTGACATATATAAAGCTAAATGGGCTACAAACATTTTCAGTGCTTGCATCTTATCATCCATATCCATAATTAAGAGTTTACTGCTTCTCAATATTGTATTATCTTTTGTTTAATCTCTTCTCACATGTCCTTAGATGCCATAATACAATCCTTTTTAATCCATACTAAATATTTCATCTTATTATGTCCTCATAAATATGGGTATTACTAAACCAATTCATGTGTGAGTATGGGTTCTGCTGGTTTGGTCGACATCTATTTAATTGACCAGATTTGGTCGACTATACAGATAGTCGAGAAGTCTGTGTAGGAGATTGAGAATCCCCGGGTAGGGGAATATTCCCTTTCCCCAGGGACTGTGCAATCTCAGAGTTAGTATATATAATTAGTATGGGGTGTGGGGGGAAGAACCCTCACACATGGGGGGGGTGAAGGATTGGTTGCCCCCTGTAAAAAACAGTGTTTTAAAGTTGCATGTACCAAGGTTCTTCATCGGTGCATGCATACTATGAAGTTGACATTTCTGTTTACGACATAGAGTGGCTTACCTTCAGGATGTCAACATGCATGTTAGTCCACCAAATGAAGGTGAATCATGCGTACATAGTTTACTGTTATAGACTTTGTTTTGCTGAATCAGTTCATGTATGGGTACATAGTTTACTGCTGCAGTCTTTGTTTTAGCTTCATTTATTTCATATCCTGAAAAGACTTGAAACTGTCTCAAAAATGTTCCATAACATTAACTTATACTTGTCTAGATTCATCAAGCACTAACGTCATCTGCGAATAAAGCTAAATTTGCTTGATTACCATGAGAGTTATATCCTTGAATTGTGGGTCTTTTATTTTCTTTGCTAATGGCTCTAAATATAAAGCATAAAACAAAGTAGAAAGATGAGACCTTTACATTGTTCCTCTGTTCAAACACAGATTGTCAGAGACAAACCATCCAACCTTTATTCTTGTCTACAAGTGTTTAACTTCCTCTGATTTATTTTATAGTTATGCACATTTTATAAGCGGTATATTATTGTATAACCCCTACTAATTATCCTTTGACAGCAAATCTCTCTTCTAGATCTCACCTCAAAATACTACCAGAACTGTCATTTAACAATCCACCATCTCTTCTTGCCTATGCTTTGAAATCAATCCTCTAATAGGAAGGCAGTTTCTAAAATGTAGTCCTACTTGATTAACAAATCACAATTTCACATTCTTACCCTCTCTCTATTTATTTGTCTCAAAAACATTTGTCTTATTAATTTTTCTCCAGTAAATTCCAGAACCTCTCTTGGACTACTTCTCTATAATTTCTAATGGTAGTTACCCCATTATAAAATCTCTTCATTCCCATGTTGCCCTAGTTCTTAAACACTTTCTCTTACTTTATGAATACATATGTTTATTTATTTCATCTGTTTGGTTATTTATTTACTGTACAGCACTGATCACAGCATCTATGACGACACAGCCTGGGTGAAGAAATTCACAAAAAATAAAACAGAAGAAATTCACAAGGATGTATATATGGTTGTTGTTATTCTTATGATTAGGTAACCAAACTTACTCGACCTTACTCTCAAACTTCGCTTCATCATTAAACTTAGTCTACCTTTGGACTTATAACTCTCGCTTGTTTTATATATAAGAGATTTAATTGTGTAGCTCTTAAAATATCCTTCAAATCAGGTAATTGAAACCATATTGTTCTATAGGGAAAATCAAACTTATTCCATTTAACTCACCCTTTCCCCATCCAGTATCTTTTCTATCTCCTAATTAATTACCATCCAGAACTTCCCCTCTTGGTGATAAAAATATACCTGACAAATATAAAGCTAAATGGGCTACAAACATTTTCAGTGCTTGCATTTTATCTTCCATATCCATAATTAAGAGTTTACTGCTTCTCAATATTGTATTATCTTTTGTTTAATCTCTTCTCACATGTCCTTAGATGCCATAATACAATCCTTTTTAATCCATACTAAATATTTCATCTTATTATGTCCTCATAAATATGGGTATTACTAAACCAATTCATGTGTGAGTATGGGTTCTGTTGGTTTGGTCGACATCTATTTAATTGACCACATTTGGTCGACTATACAGATAGTCGAGAAGTCTGTGTATGAGATTGAGAATCCCCGGGTAGGGGAATATTCCCTTTCCCCAGGGACTGTGCAATCTCAGAGTTAGTATATATAGTGTAGGGTGTGGGGGGAAGAACCCCCACACATGGGGGGGTGAAGGATTGGTTGCCCCCTGTAAAAAACAGTGTTTTAGAGTTGCATGTACCAAGGTTCTTCATCGGTGCATACATACTATGAAGTTGACATTTCTGTTTACGACATAGAGTGGCTTACCTTCAGGATGTCAACATGCATGTTAGTCCACCAAATGAAGGTGAATCATGCATACATAGTTTACTGTTATAGACTTTGTTTTGCTGAATCAGTTCATGTATGGGTACATAGTTTACTGCTGCAGTCTTTGTTTTAGCTTCATTTATTTCATATCCCAAAAAGACTTGAAACTGTCTCAAAAATGTTCCATAACATTAACTTATACTTGTCTAGATTCATCAAGCACTAACGTCATCTGCTAATAAAGCTAAATTTGCTTGATTACCATGAGAGTTATATCCTTGAATTGTGGGTCTTTTATTTTCTTTGCTAGTGGCTCTAAATATAAAGCATAAAACAAAGTAGAAAGAGGAGACCATTACATTGTTCCTCTGTTCAAACACAGATTGTCAGAGACAAACCATCCAACCTTTATTCTTGTCTACAAGTGTTCACTTATCTTCTTGCCTACAAGTATTCACATATCTTTTTATTTAACCCTATTGTGCTAGCAGGGAAAGGTCATACTGCTATTGCCCTACTCATAAAGTCCCAGATGACACTGTAAAATGCTTTCTGTGCATCAGGACCCACCAATAATAGCAGTGTTTTCTTACAATCTCCCTCAGTCTCTGGATCATAATGTTGTCAAATGTTTGCCTCCCCTCCACAAAACCACATCTGGCAATCTTGGCAAAACCCATGCCATTGTCTTAGCTAGTATAGACTTATACACTTTATAATTCCAGTTTAAAATTCAAATGCATCTATATGAAGCTGAGTCTGAAGGGCCTTTACCTTCTCTGAGTAATACAGCCATACAGTTTTCTTCCAAGATGCTGATACTTCATCCCCTCCCAGAGATGTGGTCTTTCTTGGTAGGATTTGGTGAATCTCATGCTTATGGTAGCAACTCCTTTAGGACAGATATCATAGAGTAATACAATACACAATTTACTTAGCTGAGAGGATTGTTCTTCATGCCCCTAATATATATTCCATACATGCACACATACACATACACATACACACACAAACATATATACAAATGTGCATGCACAAGCATACACAAGCAAGTGCCTACACAAACTCACACACACACACACACACACACACACACACACACACACACTTATAATTTACTTATTTTAGTACTTAACAGTGTAAGTGAGCTGCTCCTGAGACCTGACAAAAGATGGCTGCTGACTTGATTGCCTGCTTGAGTGTTGTAGATGACATACTACACCTGCACCCTCTCTGAACACACAGGCATCTTTTCTGTAATAGTATAATCCCAAGAAAAGTTATGATAATATTGGAGTTCCTTCAGAAATGGTATTTTGTGCACTGTTGTTAAAAGATTAAGTCCCTGCGGTGTATAACTCAAAGCCCCAGAGTTCTTTCCTTTTTTAATATGCCATTTTTGGAGTACAATATTCATTTATTCTAAAGAAAAGCTTTAATTTAATAAATGTGTATATATATATGTATATATATATATATATATATATATATATATGCAAAAGTTTTCATTTATCATTTCAGAATTTAAAAGCAGGTGAGGTTATTGGGAAAAGAAAAGAATGATATAATATGATTTTAGATTTTTGGGAGGAGGAATTAAAAGAAGGTAAAAAAGGCCATAAAGGACGGAAAACAAAGGTTAAAATGTTTGTGAAGGAGAGGATTATTTGTGGAGAATTTTATTAGATAAGTTACCAGTGAAAGGGAATATGAAATATAAGGTGATGGAGGAAAGAAAATGTGTTGACAGTAGTGAAGAAGAAACAAATAAATAATTGTTTTTTGCTTTTTTCGATTGCAAAAAGAATAAAGAATTTTCGTAAAAATTTAAAAAAATAATATAGATGGGAAGGATTTAAATGTATAAATATGAATAGAATATCATATGGGAAGAAAGATAAAGTAAAGAAATGTGATGCTGATAAATGGAATAAAGTACTATTTTTGACAGCATGGGTGCTGTGGAAAAATATGTGAGGATTTGTTATATAGCAAGACAATGCATACATGATGGATGTATTAGCTGAAATAAGAAGGTGGTTATGGAACAAAATGTTGGGGATAAAGGGTAAATATAAAAGAAAAAAAAATGAAAGAAATAGAACTGATTGATTTGCTTCCAGTTTCAGAATATCTGCCTAAATACTTTATCGATAAGTCATCAGGCTCTACTTATTAGTTTCCCATCAAGTGCCCTGTATAAACGCAGACACCTGGAGTTGACATTTTTCCTATAAAAGCACCATTGCCATTTCACCAATACCTATTTGCACAGGACAACTAGTTTCCAGTGACAAACACTGCTCCCAGAGTTGCAAACCAGATACTCCTGACATTGCTTTATATTCTCACTCCAACTGTCTAATCAATAAAAAAGGGTCTGTTGCCATGGTTATGAACTTTCCCACTATCTCCTGTACCAACTTGATGGATATGAGCATCCTGAGGAAGTGCAGAAAGTGCCTCATGTTTACTGACAACCAGTTAATTCTTAAAGAAACTGCTAAGGTGTGTGAGGGATGTATTTAGACAATGTCACTGGAGGCAAATTTCTCACATAAAAGCACTCCTAATGTCAATAAGGTTATCAGTAGTACACAAACTGCACCCATCAAACCCAATTCAAAGCAGAAACATAGATACACATATGCTGAGGCACTTAAAATGTAACCTTCCTAAACCTCAAAGACCTCCTAGATGAAGTACAGAAAACAAACGCCCTCAGCAACCCTAAATGCACTCTTTCAAAATAACATTCACATCAACAGATACAGCCACATCTCATGGAGCTACTACTTCTAAGAGTATAAGGCCAACCACCACACAATTTAACTTTCAGGTCATTGGAGACTCCATTGTGAGACACAGTGATGTCCCCCTCACCAGGCTGAGTAAGGAGACAGTCCATGTCAGTTGCTTATCAGGGTCCAGGGTCCACCACATTACACATGCACTTAAGTCACTGGAACTCAAATATCAGTATGACTCAGTCAAACAAAATGAGGGTGTAAGTGATTTGAGGTGTACCTCCCTAAACTATATGAAGAGAGACATTGTGGACCTCTCAGAATATGTGTCTCAGGCTGGTATGAGCCTAGTGCTGAGCAACATTTTATCTTCTCCAAGGATGAGGCCACAATATGAACAGAAAATGAATGACTTTACTAATTGGCTTAGTTTCTGGTGTCATTCTAAGGGGGTGCAATATTTGTCAGCATGGAAGGAGGTGGTCAATAGACCATGCTGCTGTGCCAGGGATGGTCCGCACCTCTCCCCTCTAGGCTTTCGATTATTAGCTAAAATATTGTTCTCCCCCACAGTGACTTTTTTTAGGCAAATCAAAACCAAGAACATCTAAAGGTGTTACTGCTCAATGCTAGGAGTCTAAACAAAAACCTCACTCCCTAGAAGTTCTCTTCACCCTAAAGAATGCTGATGTCTGTGTGGTCACTGAAACATGGCTTAAAGCTGTGGAGAGCAAACCAATGGTGCAAAGTTTTAATGCCTTCCACACATTTAGAATAGCTGCTACACAGACAGAGGCTAAAGGTGGAGATGTCTCAATTTACATCAAAAATAAAATACCTCAAGGCTGGTTAAACAAGATAATGCACTTGAACTTCTCCACATTCAAATCAACATAGACTAAATCCAATACTACTGCCTTGTAAGCTATATGTCTCACTCTATGACCCAGGAAACCCATACTATGTATTTAAACTTGCTGCAAACACTCACCATCCAACCCAATACCACACTAATAGGCAGCTTTAGCTACCCTAATATTAACTGGACATCATATATGACACCAAACTTGCAGGCACAGAGATTCCTGGATTTTGTAAACACAAACTCCCTGGACCAAATTGGCAGCACACCATCAAAGGTTGCAACCATACTGGATCTGGTCCTCACTAATATGGGAGAGTGCTGCACACCTCCTAGTGTAATGCTTTCTCTGGTAAGGTCAGACCACAAAATGGTCTTCTTTGAAGTAGCAATAAAACCTGGAACCCCAGCTAAACCTGGAATATTCAAGAACTACTCTAAGGCTAACTTCCTACTATTAAGTGATAACCTGTCAAAATGTAAAACCCCCATAAACTCTGAGAACACTGCTGCCTATGCAGAACTGTTCACAGAAACCCTATAAAAACATGTTCACAGCTGCACAGAGGCAGCTGTACCCAGCAGGAAGAAGTAGAGACCTAACTCAAAAAACAAGCCACCCTGGTGGAATCACAACATCAAAAGGCTGTATAAGAGAAGAAAGAAAATCAGGGCAAAAATTAGGAGGTGCAGCATCCAGCAGTATAAAAGCCCTCTCCTCAAACTAAACAAACAACACAGAGGACAAATAAAGTCTACCAAAGCCAAATTTGAGACAAATTTGGCCTCTTAGGCCAAGGACAACCACAAGGCACTCTTTAGCTATGTCCACAACCGCAAGGGCAATACACAATTGTGTGCAGAGCTCATTGTACATGGAGCCACCCATACTTAACTAGAAGATATAGCAAACCTATTGGCCTACAAATCCAGCTGAAACTTTACCCCTCTCTCGCCATCAACCTTCCCTCAGGAAATGCCATTAAATATAACTACCCCACTGTTAATAGGAAACAGGTCCTTAATGCTCTCTCTAAGACCAAGAACACTGCATAAATGGGCCCAGACAATATCCCAGGTTGCCTTCTAAATAGCATGAAACATGATCTATCAAGCCATCTGGAATTGCTATTGAATTGTAGCCTCCAAACAGGTTTCGTGCCTCATGAATGAAGAATAGCATCAGTCATCCATCTTTATAAAGGTGGGTCATCTAAAACCCTGACAACTACAAACCCATAAGTCTAACTCGTCTGATATGCAAAGCCATGGAAAGAATGATCATGGAAATGATCAGTAATGACACAGGAATCCTCCAGACACTGGGCCCAACCTAATTTGGTTTGTCAAGGCAGGTTAGGCCTACTCAACCTGGTGACATTCTTTAAGAAGCTCACCAAAGCTATGGATGAGGGCAAAATGGTTGGCACTGTGTACCTTGACCTGGCCAAGGCATTTGACACAATCCCCCACTTGGGTATTGTCGACAAACTTATGAGGTTAGGTACAAACCCTTATGTCACCTAGTAGTTAGCCAGCTGGCTAACAGACAGGACCCAGGAAGCTAGAATTTGGGGGTCCACCTCTACAAAGAGGCCAGTCACAAGCGACGTCCCTCAGGGATCAGTCCTGGGACCACTCTTTTTTGGCATTTACTTCTCTGAAGTCAAGGCCAGTGTCAATGGCATCTGGCTGACTAAATTTGCAGATGACTGAAAATTAGGAGCTGTCATTGAATCACCTACCAACACAAATATTTTCCAGGAAGGGATAACGCAGACAAACAACTGGTGTCAGAGACATGGACTAAAACTAAATGCCAAGACTTGCATAATAGTATCCTTCAGAAAGTCATCCACCCCTGGTAACTATCATATTGACAACACACCCCTAAGAGCTGACACAGTTGTCAGAGACTTGGGGACACACATAGACAGTTATCTAGCCTTTGACCATCCCGTGTCTACAGTAGTGAGGAAATCATTCTATGTTGTACAACTTATAAACAAAGGTATGGCATCTAGTCATTGTTTCACTGTATTTGGCATTCATCAGACCCATCATTGAGTACAATGCCCCTTTGGTATGTGTCTAACGAGCAATATCCAACAATTGGAATGTACACAGAGGTTCCTCACTAAAAGAATACAGGGCGTAAGTAACATATCCTATACAGATGGCCTCAAAGCCCTATTGCTGTATTCTGTCTCCTACAAGCTCTTGGGGGGGGGAGATCTATGTCTGCCTACTTTCTCCTTCTTTTCTGTCTCTCTTAGTCTCTCTTTCTCTCTCTCTCTTACTATCTCTCTCATTCTTTCTCTCTTTCTTTCACTCTCTCTTTCTATAAATAGGACCTGCTGGAGAGACAGGTACATATCCTAGAGACCACCCCTTCTCTGAAGCAGGCTCCTCAACCATGTGAAGCAAAGTTCCTCCCTAACCCAATTCAAGTGTAACTTGCACAGTTGGATGGGGACAGAAAATTCATCCCTGGTTTGGAACCTATGTCTCTAATGGACAGAGACAGCCTATAAACAGTTCATCTCCCAGGCCCCTGCTCATAAATGTTTCACTTCCCAAGCCTCTGGGATGCATGGCTAGGCTTAAAAAGGCTCTTGTGGTTATTACGAACCAAAAACAAAGTAAGCACTGGATATAAACTCAAAAAGTCCAAAAAAGTGCCAAGGTCCGCTGTAGGGTGATCCAACCAGTTTTATTCAACAGATATAAAATAACCACACTATTTGCTGATCTCGAGGTCAACAAAACCAACAAAAATATAATTGTAATGAACCCAAGTTCCATTATGTTTAGTCCTTACCAAGTCAACCATAATGTTTTCAAAATTTTTTAATCTGAGGGTATAATGGTGGGTTATAAGTGGATTTTCTCTTCAATATATTTCCACCCCTTTGTTCTACATTAAAGCCCAGCTTAGAAGCCATTACTTCCAAATTAATCTTCCTTGTAAATAACTTGACATCCAAAATTGTACGTGTAAAATCCCCCTTACTATTAGGTATATACTTTAATCCTTTACTTAATAAAGAAAAATTATTTGAATTTAATTTTAATGAACTAAAATTATAAATAGTAAAGTTATCGTAGGTGTGTTTGACCATATTGTTCTCTATATCATCAGGGCTGATGACATGATCCACAGGGCATAGGGTATCTATTGAAATCTCCCCTGCCGTCTCCCCCCCCCCATTTCTGAAAATTTTCTCCATAATAATGGTTTTCTTCCTGTTGATGTCCCCTATTCGGTAGTGGGGGGAAGTCAGTGTCATAGCATACTGTATTTCTTCCATATTCCTCTATTGGCCCTTGTCTATTAGTGTATTGTGTATTCCTTCTGTTATTGTTCCTCTTCACCTCATGTGTGTTATAGTTATTTAAAGCTTTGGGTTTAGGGTAACTAGTATGATTTTCATATTCCAAAACATCCCTTTTCAATTTTCCCAACTTTCTCAGTATTACTTCATCACATTTTGTATCAATATTCTTTCTCATAGAGAAATATCTGTCATTGTCCTCCTTAATACCATGTACCAAGTCAGTAGTAATACATGCATCCAAAGTTGCAATTGCTGCCCCCAATTCCTTTTGTTTGCTGTTGTTTTCTTCAATAATTAACTTAATAACTTCTAACCCACAGTTATTAAAAACCTTCAGCAAACACTCATGAAAGTGGGAACCAATTTGAACATTATTCGGGAACTTGTATACCCTTAAACCTTTGGGAACAATTTCCCGCTCTAAACATTCCTGTAAATACGCATTTTCAATACTTAATGTCCTATGTTTCATTAACATTTTGTCCAATCTAGCTATTTTCATTGCATATGTCTCACAATCATTGTTACCAACACTGTTTGTATTATTTACATGAAAATATATGTCCCGTTTAAGCCATTCAACAGTAGGTTTTTTTATGTTAGAGGCTTGTGAATAAACAGTACCTTGCAAACTTATCGCTGGGTTTGCGTTTTTCTTAGGGATAGCGCCCTTATCCCTTTCGTTGGTATTTCTTGTTTCCTCATCAATGGAAATATCCAGTAAAATCCCAGGGGTGTTATTAGGGTTAAAATTAGTCCCTTCATAAAGAACGCCGGCTCCGCCATCGTCGCCAATAAGCTCTCTCTTCCGCTTCCCCCTGTGACTTTCATGCTCCTCGGCTCCTTCAGCCCAATCCTTTGAACGTGAACTGCCGCCTAAGAGGTTAGTGCATAGAGGTGTTAACAGGTCGATCAGCTCTGTTAACTGACCAATAAGTCTTCTTGTTTGACCTGCTTCCTCCTGCCCCAGGACACTCATCCTTCCGGGTCACGATACAAGCGGTCCCTCCTCTCACAACCACGAACCAAAAACGAAGTAAGCACTGGATATAAACTCAAAAAGTCCAAAAAAGTGCCAAGGTCCGCTGTAGGGTGATCCAACCAGTTTTATTCAACAGATATAAAATAACCACACTATTTGCTGATCTCGAGGTCAACAAAACCAACAAAAATATAATTGTAATGAACCCAAGTTCCATTATGTTTAGTCCTTACCAAGTCAACCATAATGTTTTCAAAATTTTTAATCTGAGGGTATAATGGTGGGTTATAAGTGGATTTTCTCTTCAATATATTTCCACCCCTTTGTTCTACATTAAAGCCCAGCTTAGAAGCCATTACTTCCAAATTAATCTTCCTTGTAAATAACTTGACATCCAAAATTGTACGTGTAAAATGCCCCTTACTATTAGGTATATACTTTAATCCTTTACTTAATAAAGAAAAATGATTTGAATTTAATTTTAATGAACTAAAATTATAAATAGTAAAGTTATCGTAGGTGTGTTTGACCATATTGTTCTCTATATCATCAGGGCTGATGACATGATCCACAGGGCATAGGGTATCTATTGAAATCTCCCCTGCCGCCTCCCCCATTTCTGAAAATTTTCTCCATAATAATGGTTTTCTTCCTGTTGATGTCCCCTATTCGGTAGTGGGGGGAAGTCAGTGTCATAGCATACTGTATTTCTTCCATATTCCTCTATTGGCCCTTGTCTATTAGTGTATTGTGTATTCCTTCTGTTATTGTTCCTCTTCACCTCATGTGTGTTATAGTTATTTAAAGCTTTGGGTTTAGGGTAACTAGTATGATTTTCATATTCCAAAACATCCCTTTTCAATTTTCCCAACTTTCTCAGTATTACTTCATCACATTTTGTATCAATATTCTTTCTCATAGAGAAATATCTGTCATTGTCCTCCTTAATACCATGTACCAAGTCAGTAGTAATACATGCATCCAAAGTTGCAATTACTGCCCCCAATTCCTTTTGTTTGCTGTTGTTTTCTTCAATAATTAACTTTCCAAGTACATACCTTTTACAAGATAAATGTTTGCCTGACCACATAAATGAAAAACCTAAATTATATAGTTAAACATATTGACATCAACAGAGCTTAAAAGCAGTTGCTACAAACAAACTTTTTTTTTTTCTTTTTTGTTGGTACTAGGCTATCGGCCCTAGGGCCTATACAAGCCTAAACAAACGGAACAACCCAAAGGCACGCACGTGAGACAAAGTGCTCAGTCCAAACCAAAACAGTAGGTAAAACAAATAGTGGACCAGCACAGTGGTAAAGCAGGACAATAATTTAATTAAATTCAAAAAGTTGAAGCCATATAAATGGCTCACAACAACCAACAGACCGGTTTCGGCTATACAAAGCCTTCTTCAATGCTCATAAATTGTAACATAAAATTATGTAGCATCCAACATCCTGGTCTTAAATAGAAAAGATTTAAAGAGACATTACAAAATTAAGTATATAATGACAAATCCCTTAAAGTTAAATACTTATGGAAAATCTTCTGCTGTTGACTACATTTGAATATTAAAACTGAAAAGAAAACAAAATGAAACTTATACATATGAGTGTAAATGAATAAAAATGAATCAAAATGCAATATTATGAGGAAAATTAATTGGCATATTCAACATAATGATACATGAGGATAAAGAGTATATCTTATTAATATTATTATTAGGATAACTCACCTCTATACATAGTAGTTCAGGAATAATAATGCCAATCAAAATGAGTGTGGATTATTGATGGTTAAGTAAGTACACACAAACTAAATAATTATTATTCTATTTCATTAAGCCCAGGTTTAAACAATGCTCCTAATCTGGTTATCCACATGTTTTCCATATTATTGAGCTTCGTGTGCCAACCTACTTTAAAATTCCTATGCATTTGAATCTTATCAATAATCACAAATTTGAAAACAGCAGTGGGGTGATCCGTAATATGTTTGTATAGGGCATTAGACAACCTTTTATTTCTTATTGCACTAAAGTGTTCACTAATTCTGAGTTTAACTGGCCTGGATGTCTGACCCACATAAAAAGCAGAAAAGGTACATGTGGCCAAATAGATGACCCAGTCTGAGCTGCAATTACCAAAGATGGTGATATTAAAAACTTTTGATGTGTTTTTGCAAGAAAATTCTTTGGTTTTTAACGTGTGTTGACAGGCACTACAATGACCACAAGGAAAACAGCCAACCAATGGATCACCAAATAATGTGGTTTGGACAGTCATCTCAGGTGTATACCTCTTATAATGAGTAAGGCGAGAGTGTATAGTGCGTCCCCTGCGATATGAGAAAGCACATAGCTCTGGTAAAATCTCATTAAAGAATTCATGAGATTTTAATATGTCCTATTGTCTATTGATGATTTCCCTGAATCTCGATATATTGTTTCCATAAGTAGTTACAAGCCTGATTGGTTGGACAGAATTAGAATTGTCATCTTGTTTCAAATGTTTATATTGTAATAGATTGGAACGTGTAACATGGTTCGTCTGATCAATAGTGTTGGAAATATGATGCTTTGTATATCCACGGTTAATAAGCCTATTAGCCAAATCTTGTCTACAAACTTGATGTTGTTCTTGTGAAGAGCATATGCATTTCATGCACAAAAACTGAGATTTAGGAATATTGCTGATGATGTGGCGTGGATGAGAACTAGTTGCATGAAGCAATGTATTATATTGAGGAAATTTTCTATGAACAGAGGTGGCCAATGTATCGTCTGAAAGTCTTGAGACCACAACATCCAGAAAAACAATTTCTTGGTGCTCAATGTTGACAGTAAATTGTATGTCAAAGGGATTGTTATTCAAATAACCTACAAAATCAGCCACTAGGTCTTTGTTAGCACGCCACACCATCCAGCAATCATCTAGATATCTTCTCCAGATATCTAAATGATTCATATAAAGATTCTGATGGACATCATATATATAGGATTGTTCGAAAAATCCCATAAATAAATCTGCGTATATGGGGGCAAAAGATGCCCCCATTGCAGTACCCATGATTTGCCAATATGGTTTTCCATCAAAATAGAAAATGTTTTTGCGCAGAACATATTCCGTAAGTTTCACCAAGAAATTATTGAAGCCAGTGGAATATAATTCTGATTTCTCCAACCAGTATGAAATAGCCAAAATACCAGCATCATGGGGGATACATGTATATAAAGATGAAACATCCCATGTGCATAACCACCAGTGTGCTTCTAACTGAGAATCCTGGATTATGTTTAGAAATTCCGTAGTATCCTGAATCCTTGATCTGACCATAGGTAATAATGGCTTCAGATAATAAGTAAGAAAAGCAGATAATGGTTCTGTTAAGGATCCTCTCCTGGAAACAATAGGTCTACCTGGGGGATTGTTCGAATTTTTATGTATTTTTGGGAGAAGGTATAGGTATTGTGGCATGGGTTCATCTACTTTAAGTTGTTTGCCAACCTGTTTGGTAATGATACCCTCCTCAATTGCTAGATCTAAAAAGGAATCAATCTCTACCTTAAAATTGGGTGTGGGATCTACAACCATTTGTATGTAATAACGAGCATCAGACAATTGTCTTAAGGCCTCCGCCTTATATTTAGAATGATCCATAACCATAATTCCTCCCCCCTTATCAGCTGGAGTGATCACAATGTCATGGTTATGTTGAAGCTCGGAAAGAGCAAGTCTCTCAACCTGAGTAAGATTATTTCTGATGGGTTGATATAATGTTGAAAAATGTAAATCTTTCATGACACATTCTTTGAAGATGGACACATGTTTATCCATGGGTGGTGTAAAGGTAGATTTACCAAATTTGAAACCAGTAGATCTTTGAGTATTGTCATGACCTGAAAAAAATAGCTTAAGGTTTGACAATCTACAAAAATCATTAACATCTTGTAACAAATTATGTTCGGAAACAGGTGCAGTGGGAACAAAATTGAGGCCTTTATTCAATACTTGGTAGTGTACAGATGATAGTTCAAATGATGAAATATTAAGAACATTATTTATTGTTTCACAATTTGTTGTAGTAAAGCCTGCAGAGTGGATGTTCCTATGTCTATTTCTGTGCTTCCTCCCTCCCCTTCGTGTCTTGTGTCTAAAGGGGCCGGCTGCTTTCTCTTAGCAGCTGGGGACGCCTGGCGTGAGGGTACATCATAATCTGTAACAGATGAGGTCTCATCCTCTGATGTGCCACTAAATGTGGATTCTGTCCTTCTCAGTATAGATCTTGGCCTTTTCCTGCCTTTATTGTTTTTGTTAGTTCTGTCAGTAAACCTAACATTCTTGGATGTGACAAAGGGTTTACCTTCATCATAATCAGCTAAATCCCTATTAAATTTGTGTATTTTCCTCTTCATCAATTGTTGTTCTAAACTGGCTAAGTCTTTAGCTAAATCAGAAATATGTTCCTGAAAAAAAACTTCAGTTGCAAATGCTTGAGCTTCCAAACAAAATGTTTGAATTTCTGTTATTTGAGATTCAATAGTTCTCTCATAATAACTAGATAAGGTGTCAACAAAAAGCATGGAGGCCTGGTGTTGAGCAGAAGCCCAATCCTGTGACAACTGAGTATCAACATTTGACACAAGTGGTTGGAGACGGATCCTAAGACCTCTTGGTGTGATATCTTTAAGTTTGTAGGCCTTGAATAATTTCAAGTGCCAAATGTTTGATCTTAGGGACTTCATGTTTCTGTTTAATTTTTGAAAAACCGACCCACATCTCTGTCTACTGTCAGCTGCACTGTTATTTGAATTATGTACATTGTTGGTATTGAAACCAAAAGCATCAAGGTTGTCCTTATCAGCTGAAAGATCTTGCAAAATTCCACTCAAATCCATATCAAATAATATGTCTTAATCCAGCTCCTGACCCAAAGAATATTGCTATAACTTGAATCACCTATACTTATTGAAATGTGTGAGTGAGCACTGAGTTTACCAAATATATAATAATTATTAGTGTTATTTATGTCCAATTCAGCAACTTAAACAAACACCCACTGTATATAAAAGTATGAATGTCCATATATTAAACTTGCCGCTTAATAGCAAACAGAAAGGTTTATCACAATGTCCCTTACAATCAGTGGTCAATCTATTGGGTATACAACTTCTGATAGCCGACACTTCGTCTCTGCTAACATAAATAATGAATGAATGAATAAGCAAAAAAGATTGTTTGGTCAGAAAATCTGACTATTCATCTCTGCCACCGTAAAGGACATATCAAAAAAACAAATTGGAGATGACTCCTTTAAAATATTGCACCACAATAAAAATATGGACTATTAGTAGATAGGTAGAAGAAAGTTTGTATATACAGATAGTGATACGCTAGGTTGTTGATATTGAATATTGTTGTATCAATAAGTAAATAGCCTACAGTGCATAATCACACATAGATCAATAATGATAGAGAAATAAATAAACCCAATGGGTATTTTAAACAGCAAGTCTAGTGAGTCAAGAATAGAGTAAACACATTATATATTGTCAATTGGATAAATTGAGATGGAAATTATAAGTCATGATAAGCATAATTCAATATGCAGCACCTTAGTGGTCCGTTGTTGGCCTGTTACTAAATAATCAATGGAATAAGTCTGCACTTGTAGGAAAATATCTAAATGTATGAAAAACAGCCAGAGTAGATGTAAAAATCACAATGACAAACAAATCTTATTTGTGTAAAATTTCAAAAGCAATCGTATGCTGTTAGTAATGAGATATAAATACAAAAATATTACCCTATCCAATGAACATAACCAGAAATAAGTGGCACATTCATATTAGTGAATGAACATCGTGAAGACCAAACCTAATTGCTAACATGTTTGCCATATTTATAATTATTAGATGGTTAGCAAACAAAACAGTGTCCCTTAGTTAAACTAGAATACAGCCAAAACATTAATGTAACTCAAAAAGTAAGAGATACACTGTCTATGGAAATCAAAAATGTATTGATTGACTGTATAAAGTCCAAAGCACAATGAGTCTCTCCAAAAATTATAGTCCCAAAAATTGGAATTCAGTCATATGTAGCGCACCTGCGATCACCGATCCCAGAATAATGTTCCAAATGGTAAAATGGTGCAATAAATATCACAAATGATGTCAAATTCAGATATAGTAAGTCTGCACGAAAAGCAGAACTTAAACACCAAAATCAAAAGTAATAGTCTCTCGCCTTACTCATTATAAGAGGTATACACCTGAGATGACTGTCCAAACCACGTTATTTGGTGATCCATTGGTTGGCTGTTTTCCTTGTGGTCATTGTAGTGCCTGTCAACACATGTTAAAAACCAAAGAATTTTCTAGCAAAAACACATCAAAAGTTTTTAATACCACCATCTTTGGTAATTGCAGCTCAGATTGGGTCATCTATATGACCACATGTACCTGTTCTGCTTTTTATGTGGGTCAGACATCCAGGCCAGTTAAACTCAGAATTAGTGAACACTTTAGTGCGATAAGAAATAAAAGGTTGTCTAATGCCCTATACAAACATACTACGGATCACCCCACTGCTGTTTTCAAATTTGTGATTATTGATAAGATTCAAATGCATAGGAATTTTAAAGTAGGTTGGCACACGAAGCTCAATAATATGGAAAACATGTGGATAACCATATGTATAAGTTTCATTTTGTTTTCTTTTCAGTTTTAATATTCAAATGTAGTCAACACCAGAAGATTTTCCATAAGTATTTAACTTTAAGGGATTTGTCATTATATACTTAATTTTGTAATGTCTCTTTAAATCTTTTCTATTTAAGACCAGGATGTTGGATGCTACATAATTTTATGTTACAATTTATGAGCATTGAAGAAGGCTTTGTATAGCCGAAACCGGTCTGTTGGTTGTTGTGAGCCATTTATATGGCTTCAACTTTTTGAATTTAATTAAATTATTGTCCTGCTTTACCACTGTGCTGGTCCACTATATGTTTTACCTATACAAGCCTAGCCATAACAATTCCCTGGCTATTTCCTCCCACAATATTTACTTCCCTGGACCCCTGTCTAGCAGGGCAAAATCAAGGAAATCACTGAAAATCAGTGACAGTTCTAAGGGTATGTTCTCTACTTCTCAGGTATAGTGTTTTGATTCTTTGGTGCAAAAATAAATTCCTGTGTCAAAAAAGGGGCACAATATTTTTGAAGTAACCTGAACCACAGCTGGGCTTTCTGTAGCGAGAAAGGATGGGAGTCACCTGTTAAGCTGAAAACTTGTTCCCTTGACAAATCGCAGTTTCTGTAATGGCACTCCTATGCTCTCCAGCATGGACTTAATAATGTTCTCATAATACTGCGTCCGCAATTCCAATAGATCCCAGGGGGCCTTCATGTTGTCCAGATAAGCATGCAAGTCAGCAAAGAGAATGGTCACCTAGATAACAAACAAAACAAGGAATAAAATCAAAATATGTGCAGAATTATTACAAACTTCCTTCAAGAACTCGTAACAGCTTTAAAGAACAGCAATTGCTATTCAGGCTTTATTACAGGTCACAAACAATGCAAGCTCTGTGTTGACAAGGAGGGTCCTTTTTAAAGTTAGTATTTAATTTAGTTGCACTTCATAGACTGTTGTGAAAATAGTCATCAGTTAAACTTAAGGGATGTAGTCTGTTAAGCATAACTTGCTGACTACACATTTCTGTGAAATTATCACATCAGAGATACAGCCCTTTTCCCTGTGATGTGGCAGCTTCTCCCTGCAAGGGTGGTAATATGCTGTTCATGTATTTTATGGATCTGCTCAGCAGAACACTTTTTCCCCAAATAGTGCTCATGAAACTGTACCTGCTAAACTTCCTTCAGTCTGTTAACCGTAACTTTTTATGAAACATTCTAGTTCTGTGCAAGCAGTACAGATAGTGCACCATGACAATTAGGAATGAACCACTGACTACAGCACAGATAACCCATGCCCAGTTTACAGCATAAGTGTCTGAGGGAGGATGAACTTGACTGGCTGGTGCCAGCTCACTTTTCTTCAGGAAAAGGGAGGCTTTTAGGCCCAAAGCATTGGCAAATTCTAGTGCTGGCCAGGTTTATCACCCACCTACAATGGCTAGATAGGCTCATGGTCTCGATGATGTACTGTGCTGTATGGAGCCACAGAAAGGGGAAGCATGTTATGAAGCATGCCTGCCACCTCATCCCAACTAGGCAGCAATTATAGGTCAGCAAACCACATGTGGGAGGGATGGGTAGGCTGCTCCTCTGGACCTAACACCGATTTCCCCCAAGAGGGAAAACAAATGTCTGGCAGTGGGTGCAGAGGGTTAAGGCAATGAGCTATTAATGAGCTGCATCTTGTGGTCCAGGGACCGATTCCCTCAACATCCATTTGCCTAGCTGTTTGACTCTGAGCACGTCACCTAACCAGGCAATGCTCCCATGCTGAGTCTCAAAAAGGTCCATGTCTAACATGGATCAGTACTCTACCCCAATTAACAAATACAGAAAAATAAATAACAAAACAAACAAATAAATGGTCAGATTAGCAATCTCAGGCAGTAGTAAATAAAACAGGAGACATTCGCATATCCCTGAGAGGCCTACTTCTCACCCTTAACTAAACAAATGGACAAATATGGTGCAGGCAGATGAGCCAAAGGACAGGTCCCAGTGAAGTGGGGAGAGAGAAAAAAAGCAGTACAGAGAAATCTTAAACAGCACAGTGTAATGTCATGAGTTTATCAGATTTATTCACGCACAAATATATACAGTGGTTATCAAGAATATACCCTTTCCTCACTGTAATGCGATCTCAGAGTTGGTATATATAATTAGCAGGGTGTGTAGGGGAATAGATTTTTTTTTCTAAATCTATGTGATTTGATTTTTTTGTGTGCTTGAATCTTTGTGATTTGAATACTTTTAATGCTATATCAGGCATTTGAAGCTTTGATACTTCAGATGTTTGACATTGACTCATATATATATATATATATATATATATATATATATATATATATGTGTGTGTGTGTGTGTGTGTGTATATATATATATATATATATATATATATATATATATATATATATGTATGTATATAGATATTTTAAGCTATAACATTTATTTATGTAGCAAGGTGTCTGCAATGTACAGCATTTTATGTTGGAAAAAACAACAGACATTTTAGGGATTGAATATATCAACATTTATATGACATGAGAAAACATAATATACATAATGCTTTCGCTAAACTTAATACCAGTGAAGGTGCAGACTATATCTTTAGATTTATGATGCTTCTAGATATATCTGAGAATGAAAGGGGAGGTGATATAAAAATGCAGACTGAAAATGATGAATATTATTGGATAAAGTGATTAAATGCTATTGTACCACATGGTTTGAATGAAGGTTATAACCTAAAACCTGTGTTGAGTCACTGGAAGTTGAAACACTGATGATGATTGGCTGATGTGCTAATAATTATGATGTCATCTTTTAATTCAAATTGTATAGAAAGAGTTTCATCTCAAGCATTTGGTTTTAATAAAAATATTTAAACATTTTTAATAAAGCATTTTATATGTGAAAGCGCTAGTGTTTAATAAAGATATTCTGTATTCTACATGGCTCCTGGATGTTTTTGTTTATGGCATGAATTTTGCGGCTGTGTTGTACCAGGATTTATCTTTATTTGGCTTATATGATAAAGGCTGCTGTTCAGTTTATTCCCTGTCAAAGCATTACTAATTCTTTAAATGTTGTCCTGCAAGAAGATGTCATCTATGCAGACTATTCTAATCCTGTTAGTAGACTATATCATAACCTATTGCTGCGTAAGCTCATTATGTTGGGTCTGTCATCACAACTCAATAAATGGATATAAGGTAGGAGCAGAATCTGGATACTAACCTGGGATGGTTCATTAGGCATGATGAATACAATAAATTAGGGTGCATCTCATGGATCAGTTCTAGGCTCTTATCTATTAAGTTTTTTGTTTGATGGGCACCAGTCTTCAAGCATCTAAATATTCAATGTATATGGACTGCATTAAAATGGAAGAATTATATATAATTTGTCCAAATGGTGAGCCATGTTCATCGTCGACCTTAAATAGCCAGTCTGCAAAGTGCGTATACAACGTTAACAGTACGCTAATAGAGAAAGTGATATTTTTGTGGGGCAGATTTAACTATATTAGTAGATAATAACTTCACATGTGAAACCATTGGATGCATTTGAAATATTTATCTTTACAAGAAAGAGCAATGTTGTGATTCAGTTAATTTCCAGGCTGATTAGGTCTAAACTTGAATATGGGAGTTCTATTTGGAATGGTTATTTTAAACTCTACATACAGAACTTGAGTAAATTCAGAAAAATATGCCAAAAAAATAGATGGTCTTACAGGTCTAGATTAAACAAATATAAATAAATGTTGTACTATGTGTTCCAGAATGTGCATGTCATTATCCTGATCAATCCACTTAACAACAGAACAGACTTATAAGTAAATTAAAACATACCATCACCCCTCCGATAAAAATCCCAGAAAAATGTCTAGCTGTGTAAATGAATGCATCTTCTAAAACCATGCAGTTTGATTTTCACTGACCATTGAGTAAGACCATGAAGTAATCCCTCCTTCTTTAAATACAGTGACATCTTCATGAATCTGAACTCCTGTTTGTATACAAGCTGAGCTAACCCTTTGATTTAGTAAGAAACTGACAAATGATGAAGGTAGGGTTGTCACCTTTTCAAATGCTCAAAGTGGGACATTTTGTGTAGAAAAGTGAAATTATGTGGGGAAAAAACATACCCAAGGCCAGTGAAAGGACAGTACTTCACCTTTTTCCCAAAATAAAAGCGTATTATTGTGACATTTCAGTTGCATATGCTATTTCATGTAACACATAGGTATTTCAGGTACAAAATAACTGTTTTATTCAGCTATTAAAGAAAACTTAGTAAAAATTTTTGTCGTAAAATCTCAGGACATTTGCCTTTTTTTAGGGTTTTTTGCGGGACAAATCTGCCCAAAGAGGGACAGGTGGTAACCCTAGACGAAGGGTTGGATTGCTAGCAAAGATTTGCCATAAAGAAGTTCAAGTATGTAAGATGGGGTCTTTTTATCAATTGAATATAATCTATAATTCAGAATACAACTTAAAATGTTCTCTACTTTTTTCTGTTGCCTTACCTTACAGCCTGCCTTGAGGAAGTCCGCAATTTTGGACATGGGCACAAAGTAGGCAACATGTGGCTTTCCTGTAGGAGCTGTTCCCCAGTAGATCTTTACTTCTCGTTCTTTCAGTATATCCTTCAATTTCTGTTCACCTAAGACTTCCTACAGCATAGAACAATTGTTGTGTGACAGAAACAAAAACGTGTAATTTGAAATTAACAATGAAATCATTAGACTACAGTAAAAGAGATCCAGCTGAAAGCAAATAAAGATATTCTATCAAAAGCATCAAATATTTACTTACTGTCAACCACCATGGGATATAACAGAAGCAATGACTGCTTTGAAGTGTTACAGTTAATGTGCCCTGGAGTATATACCTTTATATGTTAGAGAGTTCACAGACAGTGCATGCCGCATGGTTCTCAACTTTCTAGAAAGTACGTACAGTGAAGACCTCATGGTGGCTGATAATACATCCAGGCTGTTTGAGTTTCTACTAAGTATGCTGACAGACATTACAGAAAAAGCAATGTAACTAATATTTGTGGACTATTATTCTAAATACTGTGATGAAATTAACAGATAATAGGAACATCAGCATGAGAAGGTCGTTGAAATCTATCTTCTCAAGGCAAGGTATACACAGTGCCATATATCAGACAGTGGTCAGTATACATGATCAGTGTTTGTTAAAATCTGTTGCCTTTTCAGGTCACTGTATTTGGCCAAAAGTTGCTAAATAGTGAAATAAAAGTAACTGATTTTTATACAGTTTTGGTATACTTTATAAAGTGAATATATTATATGTTGATTCATAATACAGGAAATGAGTATGTGGTGGTGGAAATGTGGCAGAATCAGAGTATTCAGCTGCAAGATTTAGAAAGGTGGCCACAATGTTTTTGAACTTATGGGGAAAAAGTAAATTTGTGTCATCATCTCACAGATATTTGAGTGTAGCCACTACTGCTGCTATAACGTCAGGGATCTCTGCCACAGGCAGAGTCCTACATCCAGCCAGAGTTTCAGAACTTGTTCCCCCTCCCATTATGCAGCTCTTACTTCTCCTGCCTTTTGGACATCTGCACGTCAGGGTATAAAGGAAGATATATGGTTGGTCAATATCTGTTCTTTCTTGCCCCTACCTAATGGTCACCAAGTCTTGGAGAGCTACAATTCTTGCTTGGTAGAAAGGGAAGGGATAAGGCTAGAAGCACAATAGGTCCTATTAGTAGGCCTGTCAACCACTGTACTCTGCTGCAGGCATGGGGTCCTATACTTGGCATAAATAGGGGAGAAGACAGAAAAATCAAATTGAAGCAAGGATAAGAAGGGGAGAAAGGGACTATCTTGGTGGCACACCCCAGTCTTGCCTGACCCTGAAGAGGAGAAGAAAGGTGGAAAACTGGACTGTAGCACTGACTACACTCAAACATCTACAATTATGGTAAATGTCAGGGATGACTCCCAAAGCTTTCCACTATTGTATTTTGGGTGTTCAGTAGCCTTGTGGATGAAGGCAACATGCCCTTTAGAAATGTTTGGTAAACCTTGCTCTAAATCTAAAAGTAAAACCTGTAGTGCCCAAACAAAGTTTGGACAAAAGACAAAGTAACTGCTTCCCACACACACACACACACACACACACACACACACACACACACACACACACACACACACACACACACACACACACACACACACACACACACACACACACATATAAAGACGTATATGTTCAATCTGCCATTCAATTACCACCTCAACGGACTTGAGAAATTAGTTTCAATAATGGCTAATTACCTAAATTTATCTTGGAGTGGCCATGGAACTAATTTAAAGATTAATGCATCATCAGACGTCTAGATTTAAAATATATGAACAACAGTGACAAGAGTGATTTTCCCTTGGATCATGACATCTAACCTCCTGTGGACCCCCCTTCATTTATCCAACTCCATACTATATTTAATCAACTCAAAATTATCTTACTCAAAATTCTTCACCCCTTCATCCCGCACTCTCCTTGCTTTTTAGTCCTTTTTAAAAACTGTATACCTGGTTGTTGCAGTCTTGTAGTCACACAAATGTTATGCTAACAAGTTCACTATTTCATCATAACTTCCTTACATATATATTATACGTATGTCATATAATGCAAGCCTGCTTTTCCTTCATGTGTGTTTTGGTAGTTTTTGATATTGAGGCTGAGACTGAAAATGATCCATTTTGATCAGTGCTCTGCCTTGTAAACAAAAACAAATAAATAAATAGCATTAGTTCAAAGATACCTATAATTAAATGGCCATGTGGAGCAAATTATTATGTAAAAAAACTTGATGGAAAAGAACACGAAACATAACTATAGGAATTGCCATCTTGCAGTTTTGGAATTTAGGAATACTGCAGTGCAGAATTTGTTTTTTAATATATTTCTATTAACATTTTATATTCAAAATACAATAAAATAACAAACAACATCAACATTCAATAACTGTTTACAAATTACATCCCAACATATGCTCATATGAATCCTAAGTATTAAATATCACAATCTACTGATCAAGGTGAATTCAAATAACTAAATATTTTACTAATCTTTCTTACATTTCTCCTTAATAACATATTTAACTTTCTCTAGTGTTTACAATTCAGTATTGTGTTTTTTTTATTTCTTTATCACATTTGTCTCTTCCTAGCACACATCAGTGGTTAAAGAAATAAATTAATGAAATAATGGTGTTCTATTACTTTTCCAATTCCTAGTAATGATTTACATCACTATTGATAATAAATGTGATACCTGTGCCCTGGTCCAGCAATGAAGGAGCCTCAATCCTCACCACTAACACCAGAGAGGGTGTCTCATATATGAAGGAAAGGATAACAAATACACACACTAAAGTACAATTTTCCTTAAGAGCACACAGAGGTCACAGTCAGTCTGGGGCTGGTCGCTCCCTTGCTCTCCAGGTCCCCAATAAGACTCCCCACTGGTACAGCTACAGAGTCCAGATCTCAGCCTAACTGGGCAAGTTAAAACCTCCAGCACCCTCTCTGTCCAGCCAGTGCTTTGTGTCCCTGCCCAAGTAGCTGGCACGCACACACACTTTGAGATAAGAGTTTATACAACCACACAGACACTCCTGGGAAAGGTTGGCACAGGTTCTCCAGCTGTGCCCCTATTACCCAGACTATACGGTAGTACCACCTGCCACACCAAGCTAATATTTATCAGATACTCAAAGGCCCTTAAAAGGGTATCCAATTATTACTGTGCAATATTATTATCCAATTGATAGTATAACTAAACAGTCAAGGCTTATTAGAGTGACTTGGTATAGTAATCACTATAAATATGCAATGTAGTCTAAAGCTTAAATTATCTCTACACAAAACAGGTACAGTTGAAAGGTTTTAAAATATTTAATAATAAATAATAAAAACACAAGACAATGCTTCTTTCTACACAGTGCTAGTCAAGAGTTCAGAGATCACAGATAAATACTTAAAATAATTCAGTAGTACAGTTCTGACATCACAGAAAAACACTTTCCAGTTCCACGTGTAACACTATTTCTTTACATTTAAGACAACAAGCCTGTAGTTTATATTCATATTTACAAATGACAGAATTATCTGCAAAATTCTATCTGGCTATGCTGGCAGCCTTCACAATAAATACCATAGGAAAGTGTTTGAATAGAATTAACCATTTAAGAAACAATTAACAGATCACAAAACTTTCATGCAAATCTTCTAGTTTTCTTGCAAGTATTTTAAGACCTTCACAGCTAAAAACAAAAGTGTTTCCAATCAAGTTTTATCAGTCTGCACATCTCCAACAGCCATAATCCTGGTTGTTATAGATTGTGCTTAGTTCATACGTAGTGTAGAGCACTCTACAAATAGGTTTCCATAGCAGTGTCTTCCAAAACATTGAAAATGCTGCTAAACTTGAAGACTTTAGTATCAAATCCTTGTTAACTTCATCTAATTTTTTTAAATGACAGATTTTTCATGTATTTCTAAAAAAAGATATCATACATAGGTTCATACATTCATAGGTAAGTACTAGGCTAGCTGCCCTTGTCAGCCATTTTAAGCCTAGCTAACCCCTGTTTGTGCTCAGAGTAACTTATCCCATTTGGTTAAAGATTGGCCTTAGCCATCTCATGGTCAATAATTATATATTTCCCCTAATGAGAATAACTGGGATCATAACATACATAATTGGAGGGGATCGTGCAAGGGGATAAAGCATTTTGGAGCTGCATCTGTCTATTAGTAGTAGTAGTATTGGGGTAGTCCTTGGATAACCTTTTATGTTTTCCATCCATAGATCCAAGCTGTGCTTGAAAACGGACAGGGATAAACTTTGTTTTATGTGGATGGGGAGTCTGTTCCATAGCAGCAATACTGTCTGAGAACTATATCTGTTCCTCCAAACCATTCTGTTGATGTAACAGAAGAGGTTTAGATGCTTAAAATGAGTATTTCTGATGCTATTCAACTTGCTGATATGAAGTAAATACATCAGTAATGGATATATATTTTGGAGTTAAATGATAATACCAGCTTATATAAGTTCAACAATCATCTACTAGCAACAACGTCTTCACTTACAATGATTTGTGTCATGTAGAATAACAGGGGAAGATATTTCCTCTGTCCCTGTCAGGTATAGTTTGCATCTGATTTCTGCAGATAATTCCTGAAGTTTTAAATTAATAACCAGCCATTTGCATTTCAGTTGTACATGTTAATCATTTTATCTGAAGGGAATATTT